>NC_140952.1:76808411-76988411 GCF_014529385.1 Adiantum capillus-veneris | reverse complement strand
AAAGTAACCCTATAGCGTATGCAATGGTGCATAATTCCATATTAATTCCTTTGTCATGTTAACGTTATCATCATTAAGCAGATTGAAAAATGTACTAGTATATATGATAAAAACTGTATACATTGATGGAGCATCATTGTACAATTGATATTACATGACAAGAACATAAATCCAACATTGATCTTTTTGTGCTTTGAAACATAATTTAGTTTCATAAAAATAAAGGCCATGTTTCTTTTCCCGCTGCAGCAATGCGCAGGTCACATACTAGTTCTCTTAAATCCTCTTACTCATTGTGTTTGATGATGCTCTCACATTTCCTTGTGTTATGTATTTATACCCTAGCTGGGTGATGCTCTCTCCGGATTGATGATTTTGTTGGAGTTGGCCTATGCTATGACCACCTCCTACATTTGATGCCATTTTCGAGGAACGGTTGCCTAAGCTAGAGGAGTAGAAGATGCTTTGGTAAGAGTAATTTCTTCTAATTGTGTAGGACTTTGGGTGTGTGTAGCTCAATGTGGTTTAATTGGATATGTGTATGGAATTATTGAGTTAATTCACCCCAAAATCCCCCAATTTCACTCCTAATTCTACTAATATCACACTAACTTACTAATTTCACTTCAATTACATGTTAATTTATGATAATCTACACTAATCCCATGCTAATACCATGCTAAATTCACTACATAACCGCTAATTTTAAGTGTAATGTATGTTTAATCCCATTAAAAGAGGCAAAATCATCACTCTGATCAAGCTAATTGTGCTTATTTGTGCCTAATTTGATGATTTGAGTGTTTGATTTTTGACCTACATTGGTCAAATTTTGGGCCAAATTGGAGAGCCACACATGTGTATGCAATGTTGAATCTATACATGGAGCAAGGAATAGCTTGGATGCAGTCAATTGTAAGTGCATTAACACACTCCATTCAATTTTTGGGTGATTAATTTGGTTCCAATGTGATTGATTTGGTTCCAATTTTTGGGTGATTAATTTGGTTCCAATGTGGTGCTAGTTTACTGCTAAAATTAGGTGTGTAAATCAATTGACATACTTTGTGTACTTAATTTGATTCTTTTGGAATGAAATAAATAGTCAATTTTGGTCTTTGGATCTTGTGTGTGCTGATATTATGCTTAATTTTGACAAAGATTCATGTGTGTGTGTCATAATTAAAGCTTGATTAAGAAGAAAATTGACTAAGTGCAATGAAAATTGGCAATGAATTAAAGTGTGTGTGTACACCCAAATTCTTGTGTTTGCATTTTTACAAATCAAGAAATTGATTGCAATTGTGTATGCAAATCACTTTGCTAATGTGTGTGCAAGGTAACTTCAATCATTGGTTATGCCTATTTGCCAAAAAAAATTGGCCAAAATTTGAGTGAGTTTCCTCATATTAAGGCCACATTTATTTGAGGATTTGTGATAAAATGGAACACCTACATTTATTTTTATTGATAATTTTGTACCAAATGAAGAATAGGCCTAATTGCATTGCTAATCAAGCCAAAATTGAACTTGTGTACCTAATTTTCAAGTTTGTGCATTGCTTGATTAAGTAAAATTTGGATTGAAATAAATGTTATAAGCATGCATGCATTCACATATGCTTGATCAAATGTGAATTTAAAGCAATGCTATGATTGATAAATTGATTGGATGCATAAATTGTTGGTCTAAATTTGGAAGTGTTACCATGTGGCGAGCAAGATATTTTGAGCAAACAAAATCCAAGCGAAGTGCTTGGTGCCGCAGTGCAGGCCTAGCTTTTTCATCAATTTCCTGGTGTTAATGGTGCATGGAAGAGGGGGAAATGGCAAGTGCAGGTGCAAACAAGGCCTCTACATAGCACTTCTAGGAGTGCACACCAGCATGCGCTCCTAAAAGAAACTTTTTTCTTGCATTTTGCATGTAATTAAGTAAAATAGTCAAGCACTTTTTATAAGCTACCTAAGTGTGTTTATCTATTTTATTCTAAAGCTTAGTTATCTTCAAGAGTGCACGTCAGCGTGCATTGGTAGATGCGTTTGTTTTTTTAAGCATGTAAGCCAAAAACTTAAGCACTTATTATAAGTTGTGATAGCACCTATTGGGACAGCCCTCGTTCACGCATGGCCCCACTTTGTTGGATGTAGGGTCGAGGCCCGAGGTACTGCGCTTGGCAGGAATTGATCTCCACCCAGATATCCAACATGCCAGGGGTCGGGCTTCCATTGATGTCGTCATTATTGTTGTAGGTGTTGGGATGTAGGCCAAGTGGCTATGGGAAACCACCTTTACTATTATTTTCCCCTAATCAATCTAGGGAGAGAAAGTGAGATTGTAGACTCTCTCATTTTCCTCTCCACTAACCCAACTTGTCTCTGTGCTTCATCCCCTTCTCCTTCCCTCTCTCTTGCACACTCTGTAGCAGCACCCATCAACTGGTATTAGAGCTTAGGGACTCCGACCCTGAGCGTAGGCTCACCGTGCACACACACTATCGAGATTCGGGAAGCTTGGCAAGACTCTGCAGGAAAATTGAATCTTGACAGCCATGGAATTGGCATTGCAATTGGGCAGTCGCGAGTAGGTCAAAGAGTGGACAGAGTCGAGAGCAGAGGAGCTTGCAAGGGATTGAAGAATCGAGCCATCTTACAAGATCAGAGACTTTGGGGTGAAGCTCAAGATTACCCCTGTGCACACCTTTGGTGAGACCTTGGCAGAGGAGGCTCCAATAGAGTGTGATGTTGTGACTGCGGTACCTGATTCAAGTGTAGTCGCAGCATTGGGGTATGCAGCCAAGGCAGGGGTTCCTTTCCAATAAGGGATTGAATTTGAGCAGCAGGAGTAGGTAAATTTGGCAGCAATGTAGCATTACGGACAGCTTTTGAAGGCATTCAGAAGCAATTTGAAGGCAACTGAGAAAAGGGGGGAATTGGTTGTGTGGTTGTGTTGCACACACACACACATTGTGTGTAGGAGACTGGTGCAAATCCAAGCATGGGATTTTGGGTAGCTTGTACTAGGCAGTAGGAGCCGTGAGCAGGTGGGTTGACAGAGCTTGGAGGATTGAAGTAGGCAACTCGGGCAATTGAGCACAATTGGGGGGCTTTGGATTGCAAGAGCCACACACACACACACACACAGTGACTCAAACAAGCAAGGCTTGAGAGAGCTGCAGCCGGGCAAAACGGAGTAGGAGAAGGCTTGCTGTTGGGATCCTCGTGAGAGGGAGCTTTTTCCCCGGCGGTCGACGGCCCTCCCGCGGTCCATCTTGCCTCAAGCGCCCCATGCTCCCCATGCGTGGGTTGTCCCTCATGCCCGCCGGCTCTCCACGTTCCCATTCCACCCACGGGCCGGTTGCCTCATATCCCAACGTGGAGGGTGCTTGAGGGGGACCCCAGGTCCATGGTGCCCCATTTCGGTGAATTGCCCCTCTCCACGGCCATGCTCCCCGTGAGCCTCCGCATGACGACTCTTGACCCGTCGCTCCCGTGAACCACCACGGCTCCAGGAGCCCTCGAAAGGCATTTTGCAAAGTGAAAGCCCCGCTTGGGCCGTGGACGGGTCTCTGGGGTCCTGTGCGCCAAATCCGCCCAGGAAGACCTGCGGGGCCGTTTTGGCGTTTTTCACAATTTTTGGAACCGCGGCTCCCTGACGGGACCGACGAGTGATTCTTGAGAGGGATTTCTATCCCAAAGCCTTGGGACTCGGGCGGTATGCCTGAGCGCTCCGAATTAAAGTACTTATATGGGAGTAGTACTCCAGTCTTGGTGATCCGTGCGCATCCTGCCGGGGTAGCTGAGTGGGGGCCGGTTGTTTAACCGGAGCCGAGGTGGCAATCCTCACATCTATAAAACCATCTACCCATATTAGGTTGGATTTAGGTTAACCCAGTCTTCAAAGGCGTCGGAGGGGCCTCCGTCCCTTTTTGTAATCATCTTTTTGGAATCAATGCAAAAGTGCCCGTCACTGGCTTGTTCTCCAAATCTTGTCTCGCACGTCCCATTTGAAATACTTGCTCAAAGTGTTGTGAAGTCGGCTAGCTTGTGTTCAGGTGAAGGATCGGTGAACGCGCGCGGCCCCTAAGTCCCATTTACGGGCCGCTCTCCAGGGTCCCGTAACACTTGGTATCAGAGCTAGAAAATCAAAGCCGCGGTCTATGCCTAGTAGATGGGCACAGAGACCCACTGGAAGTGATTCGAGCAGCATGTCCCTACCCGCTGCAAGATTGGAAGAGATCGCAGAGGATAGGGTAGTTGACTCTTGGGAGTATTCCAAGTGGATACGCTCGCAAGGGAGGCTACAACGCCTAGACCCTATCAACAAAGCCGACCCAAAGTTTGAGTCCGCACCTTCATCTCCTAACAAAATGAATCATGCAGACGAAGACTCATTTCACGGAGGGGGGGATGAACCTCCCCAAGAAGACAGAATGAACCGGTTGGAGTCCCTGATAGAGACACAAGCCGCGCTCATGCAACAGCTCGTACAAATCAACCTGATGAACGCCCAAGCCGCTCAGAATGCCCCACTTGACAAAGGAAAGGACATGCAAGCACGTCAGGAATTCCTGCGAGTGGGAGTGATGGAATGGGGAGCTTCAAGCCTATCAAGCCCGCTCCCTACTTGGGCCAACGGGATTCGCTACTACTGGAAAAATGGACTCGCGACTCTGAGAGCTTCTTCCGCACCAGCAAGATGGAAGAACGCTTATGGCCTTCAGTAGTGTCTCACTTCCTAGAAGGGGACGCTTACAACTGGTTCCTACTAGAGGAAAGGAAAAATCCATACATCTCATGGACCCGCCTCAAGGCTAAGATGCGGGACTACTTCGTGCCGAAGAATGAGGATTTCAGACATCTGGACGAATGGAGGACCCTGTCCCAAGGGGAGAGCAAGTTGCAAGAATATGTGTCCAAGTACAGGTAGTCTATGTTGAAAGTGGAGCAGATGACTTGGGAAAGAGTGAGGCTCCATGGTTTCCTTTATGGGCTCAAGGATTGGGCTCGTAGAGAGATTGAAAAGAAAAATCCTACCGACTACATAACAGCTCTAACCATGGCAGAAAGACTAGTGGACTCCGACTTACGCCGAAAAGGGGCCATCAACACAAGGACTGGGGGAAGTGGGACTACCCCCACAAACTCAAATAGAAGTCAGACTTCAACTGTTCCTCAGAGAAGTGAGCCCACAGGTAACACATCGAGCCAGACCTGACCATATGGAGGCTTTCGCAGTAACACTCCAAGTAGCAACAGCATCTCGTCAGTCAGTAGGAACTTCTCAATAAACCAACAAGGAGGGGCTGCTCAACGGACGCTGCCTTGGAGAGCAACCCCGACCCAAGCCTGCCGTAACTGTGGGGGTGCTCACTGGGATAGTGACTGCCACAAGGCTAACTCACAATCTTGAGCTCACTCCGCTTGGGCCAATGAGTCTAACGCGGACAGAGCGGGAACATCGCAAGTACAAATCATTGAAATCACTGAGCAAGAGGTAGAAAGCAGACCCAAGGAGTCTACCGAAGAAACAGTCCGTGTAGGAGCCATCAAAGCTTCCCTACACTGCCTGGCAGCACGCATGTACGTCAAGTTGTGACTTTCTCCAGAGTCGAGCATCGCCAATTGTGATTGTCTGTTGATCACTGTCTTGACGTACATGTTTGGGATTGACGTACATGTTTGGGATTGGCTATACAGACAGTGATCAACAGACAATCACAATTGGCAATGCTCGACTCTGGAGCAAGTCACAACTTCATCTCACCGTCATGCGCCAAACGCTTTGGGTTAAAGACTTGCAAGCCCAGAGGAGGACGAAGTATCTCAGTAGGCTTTGTCCAGGGTGAAGATTCAAACACAACGATGGCCTACGACGTGGCTGTCCAGGTAGGTGAATTGCGGGCAAGAGTGGACTTCATTGTCGTGCCCATGGACTCCTACGAAATGATGTTCGGCCTGGCCTGGTATGACTCCTATGTGATGGGGTTGTATGCCAAGGGCATGAATCAACTTATGATGGACATGAATGGAAAAGGGGTGATTGTCCCGATCATTCGACCAATGGACATGCCTCATGCCCGCAAGACCACTCAAGTGAAAGCTCCTCCTAAACCACAACCTTACATACCACCTCAAGCCCAAGGGCAGTTCAATGCAGCTCAGACTAAACCAAGCCGCTTGACACCAACACCAACTAGAGCAGAAAAAGTGAAGGCTCGCGTCAGCTAGGACGACCTAGTCCCGGACTCGATGTGGATCTCTCCAAAGCAAGCGGAAAAGGCTCTCAAACAAGGGGCTCAGATTCACTGCTGTGTAATGAAAGTAACACTGGTAGACTTAGGAGAGGAATGCACTATAGGAGATAGTCCCATCATCAAGGTGATTGAAGAATTCAAAGATGCGGTACCGCCTCAGCTTCCAGCTAGCCTCCCACCTAAGCGAGCAGTGGACCACAAAATTGAACTGGTGCCTGGCCATTCGCCGCCAGCCCGTTCACCCTACAGGATGGATGCCACACAACTACAAGAACTGAAGAAAAAACTGGGGGAACTAAGTGAAGTTGGATTCATCAGGCCCAGTAAGTCGCCTTACGGGGTCCCAGTTCTATTTGTCACGAAAAAGGATGGCTCATCCAGGCTCTACGTAGATTACAGAGCACTGAATAAAATCACTATCCAGAACAAATGCCCTCTACCGCACAGGGATGATCTAACAGACAGGTTGGCGGGGGCAAAATATTTCACTAAAGTTGATCTGCGATCGGGATACCATCAAATCTAGATTGTAGATGAAGATGTGCACAAGACAGCTTTCAGATCCCGCTACAGAGCTCAGGAATGGCTAGTGCTCCCCTTTGGCCTCACCAACGGAGTGGCCACCTTTTCAGCAGGAATGGATACAGACTTCGGCGACATGTTGGATGAATTCCTTATTGTGTATCTAGATGACCTACTAATCTACATCAAGACTTATGAAGAGCATGTAGAACATGTACGCCAGGTGCTCCGCACAATCAGGGAATGCAAGTGGTATGCAAAGTTGGAAAAATGCATCTTCACAGTACATGAAGTGGAATTCTTGGCTTCTTGGTCACTGCTGATGGAATCCGAGTGGATCCTAAAAAGATTGAGGCCATGGTAAACTGGCCTGCTCCCCGAACCGTCACACAGGTACGCGAGTTTGTGGGTTTTACTCAGTATTGACGGAAGTCCATCAAAGACTTCTCGCAAATCATGGCTCCTGTCACAGACACCACCAAGGGTTCACTGGCTTTCAAGTGGACAGAAGAAGCCCAACGAGATTTTGAGCATATCAAACAGGTAATGTGCTCTCTGCCGGTACTCAAGCTCCCAGAGTTTGATAAGCCATTTGAAATTCACACTGATGCATCACGTATTGCCCTGGGAGGGGTACTAATGCAAAAAGAAAGACCAGTGGCCTACATTTTGAACAAGTTTTCAGATCCGTAGAAGCGATGGGCTACACACGAACAGGAGATGTATGCAGTGGTGTCTGCATGGATCAATGGCGTCACTACGTATTGGACAAGCACACAAAGGTATACACAGATAATGTCTCTCTGAAGTATTTTAGGCTGCGTCTGAAGTATTTTCAGACGCAGCCTAAGCTCTCACACAAACAAAGCCGATGGCAAGATCAGCAAGCAGAATATGACATAGAGATCATTCATAAGCCGGGTAAGCAAAATGCGATGCCAGATGCTCTCAATCGCATGCCCGAGGTTAATGCAGTCAACATAATAAGCAGTGAAGATGTACTGGATCAGATTCACGAGGCCAGTACGACAGACCCCGCAATGTTACAGATGATGCAGAGTTGGCGACAAGGCAAGACTTCAGTGGGGCTATTCGACTTGCGGGATGGGCTATGGTATGCTCATAACCGTGTGTATGTACCAGATGATCTAGCACTCAAGGCAAAGCTACTCTGGGAAACCCACGACTGCAAAGTTGCAGGTCACGGTGGGCAAAAGGGATCTTTTGATAAACTAAGCCGCTACTTCTTCTAGCCAAAGATGCAAGAGGATGTGGTTGAGTATGTAAGGACTTGCCCTAGGTGCCAACTAGTCAAAGCGCAGCGAATAAATCCAACAGGGCTTTTGATGTCTATGCCTACACCATCTCGACCTTGGGATGTAATCAGCATGGATTTCATTGTCGACTTACCAGAAAGTCACGGATTCATACCATCTTCGTGATAGTGGATTACTTTTCAAAGCAAGCACACGTCATTCCCGCAAAGCCGCCGCTTACAGCTTACCGGACAGCTCGGCTCTTCTTCAAGCATGTCTTCAAAAATCATGGATTGCCCCTGGAAATTGTGTCAGATCGCGAGGGGCGATTCTTGAGTGACATGTGGTGGGAATTGTTCAAGCTCCTAGGCACACAACTCAGATTCTCGTCAGCCTATCACCCTCAAACAGATGGGCAGACTGAGCAAATTAATCAAGGCATCAAAGACTACATCGGTTGCTATGTTCAGGCAGATCAAAAGGATTGGGCAGATTTCCTAGAAGTTCTTGAGTTTCAGTACAATAGCAATGTGCACTCAGGGACAGGATATACACCATTTGAGCTAGCCACGGGAAAAGAAGTGATCATGCCCATGGCTCTTACATCGGGCACCATGCATGCAGAGGATCGGGATGCTGAGCAGTTTTTGACGGCTTGGCACAAGTGCATGGAAGTAGCCAGAAAGCACTTGATGAAGTATAAAGACAAATATGTAACCAGAAACAATGAGAAAGCAAGAACCGAGTTCTTCCAGAAAGGTGACTTGGTACAGGTCAGTGCACAAAACATTAACCTGCCAAAGAACTTGACACCCAAGTTCAACCACAGATACTATGGTCCATATCGAGTTCTTCAAGACTTCAACAATGTCTCTTACAAGCTGGAGCTACCCTCCAATGTCAAAATCCATAATGTATTCCACATCAGCTTACTCAAGCGATTTCAAGTTGATGGGAAATATGGCCGCCATGTGCCTTTCCTAGACAAAGGAGTGAATCCTTTTGAGCCAGAGATCATCATCAAACACTGTTTCAGACGCAATAACCTAGAATTCTATGTAAAATGGCGAGGGCGCCCTATGTCAGATTGCACTTGGGTGCCAGAAGATAGAGTCATTGCAATGGGCAAGCAGCTGCTGCTTCGGTATTACAGAATCCCGGAGCTCAAGCACATGCCTAGGGCATAGAAGTCAGCAAACATGTACAGCAGTAGTTGTAGGATGCTTTAGTTCAGCGGTTATGCTTCAGTTTTCAGCACAATAATATGCAGTATGCGACAGTTAGGCAATGTAAGCACTATGTGGTCAGATGTTCTCAGTCTTGAAGAGGAAGTCAAGTTCCTTAAGGGGGGGGAGAATGTTGGGATCCTCGTGAGAGGGAGCTTTTTCCCCGGCGAGCGACCGACGGCCCTCCCGCGGTCCATCTTGCCTCAAGCGCCCCATGCTCCCCATGCGTGGGTTGTCCCTCATGCCCGCCGGCTCTCCACGTTCCCATTCCACCCACGGGATGGTTGCCTCATATCCCAACGTGGAGGGTGCTTGAGGGGGACCCCGGGTCCATGGTGCCCCGTTTTGGTGAATTGCCCCTCTCCACGGCCATGCTCCCCGCGGGCCTCCGCATGACGACTCTTGGACCCGTCGCTCCCGTGAACCACCACGGCGGGAGCCCCCGAAA
Organism: Adiantum capillus-veneris; assembly: GCF_014529385.1. Lineage (NCBI taxonomy): Eukaryota > Viridiplantae > Streptophyta > Polypodiopsida > Polypodiales > Pteridaceae > Adiantum > Adiantum capillus-veneris. The sequence continues at coordinate 76,978,705 of NC_140952.1, read as the reverse complement.
GGCATTTTGCAAAGTGAGAGCCCCACTTGGGCCGTGGCCGGGTCCCCGGGGTCCCGTGCACCAAATCGGCTCGGGAAGCGCCCGCGGGTCCGTTTTGGCGTTTTTCACAATTTTTGGAACTGCGACTCCCTGACGGGACCGACGGGTGATTCTTGAGAGGGATTTCTATCCCAAAGCCTTGGGGATTGGGCGGTATGCCTGAGTGACCCAAATTAAAGTATTTATATGGGAGTAGTACTCCACTCTTGGTGATCCGTGCGCATCCTGCCGGGGTAGCTGAGAGGGGGCCGGTTGTTTAACCGGAGCTGGGGTGGCAATCCTCACATCTATAAAACCATCTACCCATATTAGGTTGGAGTTAGGTTAACCCAGTCTTCAGAGGCGCCGGAGGGGCCTCCGTCCCTTTTTGAAATCATCTTTTTGGAATCAATACAAAAGCGCCCGTGGGCTTGTTCTCCAAATCTTGTCTCGTGCGTCCCATTTGAAATACTTGCTCAAAGTGTTGTGAAGTCGGCTAACTTTTGTTCAGGTGAAGGATTGGCGAACGCACGCGGCCCCTAAGTCCCATTTACGGGCCGCTCTCCAAGGTCTCGTAACACTTGCAGGTGATCTCGGGCCATGAGTAGGTGAAGTCGGGCAGACGAGCTAGGAGCAGTAGTGCTATGTAGAAGGCAGTCAAGCGAACTCTTTACACACACACACACACACACTCAAGCCTAGCAGGTCGTCGGATTCGACAAAGGAGGCCCTTTTTCAACAAGGTCAAGAGTGCAAAACTAAAAAAAAAAAAGTAACTTTTTGACTCTCACCTCTTTTGTGTGCAAGAGTTGCTTCCCACCATACGCTTCCGACAACTCTGGCCCTCCAACCCCTGCTCACACATGAGAGATTCAGAGAGAGAGAAAAATAGCAGTTGCTTTGGGCATATCCGGCTCCGACATCAACATCGAGTCTATTTGCTCTCAGTTTTTGACTTCGATGCCACTCTCGGGCATAGAGAGAGAGAGAGAGAGAGAGAGAGAGAGAGAGAGGGGGGGGGGAGAGAGAGCAGAGACTCTATAGTTTCTTCAATATTGGCTCCGTAGTCTCCGATTTTGACACACACACAGTGTGGTGCACTTCTCAACCTTTGATATCGACTCGATCTCAAGCATCTCCATTCTCAGGCATTGAAAGAGATAGAGAGAGAGAGAGAGAGAGAGAGAGAGAGAGCACCAACGGTGGCTTTAAGCATCCTCTACAGCTATTCGGCTAGCCACTCACGGTCGACGGTGGGAGACGACATCGACATCGCGATTACAGCCGTTTCAACATTGACTCTCTGTTAGCAGCAAGCTAACTCGGATACCATTTTTCGGAGCTTTCATTGTAAAAACATTTATTATTTTGATGAATCGGGAATATTGTAACTCCTATTTTCCAGATAAACTCTGTAATTGATGAGCGGAGGCTACAAGCTTCCATATTGTATCAACCTGTCTTTAATTAGAGCTCCCAGATTATTAGTTTTGACCACCAAAAACCTTGGCTAAGGTATAAAAGCCAATTTTTGTAAGTTTTTCATAAGTTTTGGATAATAGAAACACAGCGTGAGCTAATGGCTCTAACTTCTCTCCTTCTCGCTATTCCTACTCCCTCCCCGATTGTCACATTGCAGTCGCGTCTGTTACGTCGCAACCGCAGGTAAGAGCTCTACGCATTGACATAAGCATTTTACGATATTTCGTAGCTTTTGCTGACGCCGATCCGTGCCCTAAATTCATCCATAAGTACGCATTTAGACTTCAAAATCAAAAACTAAGTATAGGCGGGGTATTGGGGCATCATTGCTAAGCATTTAGATGCATTCTGGGTCGAAAACGACTAGGTCAAAAACTCACTGCTGCTGTCAATAATCGTGATCTTTGCACTTGACGTAAAGTGAGATTTGAGACCATAAGCATGTGTGCTTAGGTCTTATAAACATGTCCTAGAAGTTTCGTGACGTTTGGATGTCGTTTGATGCTGTAACATATGTGATTTGTTTGCCGATGAGCGATTAGCTTTTGGTGATTTCTGTCATTTGAGTGTAGCCTGAGTTAGATGTGAGTAGTTTGTTGTTTTTCAAGAGATTGACAACCTTTTGTAGCCTCTATGCACTAGTCGAGTCAGCTTCGTCCCATGGGTTGACAATTATATTCGTGGTTCTTGCTATATTTGCAATAAGATAGGGTGAGGTTAGACTCCCGTCACACATTTGGCGCCGCTGCCGGGGATCGAAGAGACCTATACTAGGGAAAAAACGAGTGTCTTGTGAAGTTATCCTTTAACTTCCTCTAGGATCTCATAGAGTAAAAACTTTCTTTTTAAAAATCTCATAGCTTAAGATTGTCGTCTTTTGCTGTGTAGAGGTAGCTTGGAAGTAAGTCGTACTTGCTAAGTACCATTAGGACTTTAGGATTGTAGGATTACATATGGATTTTGAGAATGATTGACAGACGAAACAAGTCTTAAGATCAAGGCTCAAAAAACCATAAAAAACAAGAAAACGAGTGTTTGTGGACACTTTCCACAACCCCATTGTAGTAAAACTTAGAAGTAGGGTAGGTAGAATCTGAGGTGGAGTTCAGAACATTGCTCTCTCCAAAAGAATCAATTGTGAATGTTTATGTGAAGTTGCAAAATTTCAGGTCTACGGTTAGAAATACATGCTTAGTTGACCAAAAAGATGTAAAAATTTGCCAAAAGTAAATAATCCTGATTATTTACTTTTGTCCCATATTTTAACTTTTTTGACCAAACCAGCATACCACTAGTCTTAGCATTTTGTATTAAGCCTACAAATCAAATTTGCTAAGATTTGGATCATTGGATTGAAAATTGTGGCCAAATTTGCAAAGTCAGTCTGCAGATACAAAACTGATTTCCATTTGAACAAAAAATTATCCAAACTTGATGAAACTTGACTAGGGAGCTTAAGTTAAGCTACTTAACAGATCTCTGTAAAGATTGTTGCAAAACAATGCACAAAAATAGCAAGAGTAAATAATCGTGATTATTTACATCTGCTATAAAAATTGATATTCTTGCACATTTGAGTATACACAAGGTCAAGCATATCAAGTAGACCACACAAATCAATTTTGGTGAAATTTGGATCACAAAAGTCAGACTTAAGCTTGATTCTTGAAAGTTGAGTCTGCGGACACGAAACAATTGATAACTTGAACAAATTTTGTTCAAACTTAGTGAAACTTGTCCAGAGACCTCAACAAGTTGCATACTTGGCAAATCAAGCCAAAAAGTGCAAAAAATTTGAGAACAGTAAATAATCGCAATTATTTACAACTGATACTCAAAGACAGACTTTTTGAGTTTTGAACTTGTACAATGTTAGACCATAATACAAGGCCACCGGGAAATTTTGGGTTCAATCGGATCCAAATTAATAAAAATTCACTCAGTTCCCAGGTTGCAGCTTAGTCCTTTGACTTTTTGCAAAAGTGGAATCTGAAAGTCTTAAACTGCTGACTCACTTAGCTCGATTTGGAGTGATACACATAGACTAGTCGTAATAGTTAGCAAGAATTGTACAGTCTTTGTGAAAGAATAGCTAACTTGATTAAAACCGATACAAGAATCAGGTTGGAGACAAGGAATTGAAAGCTTGATAGAAGTTGCAATCGAGTCAAGTGGAAGAAATTGACAACAAGTCAATCCGACGGTAAGTACTCTATCAAAGGCTTCACCAGTCTATATGAACCTTAGATCTGGTCGTATACTAGGAAATCAAGGCATATTTGGAGAGACCGCTAGTAGAGTATCCACCGAAGAGAGTGTGAATCAAAGCTAGCACTTGGACACTATCTTTGAAGAAGTATCAAACACTTTTTCAGAATTAACATCTAAAATGTCTTCCTATTCAACTCATTCAGAAATCGGAACGACAGTGCAATATAAGCACATACTCTCTTTTTATAAGACTAATCGCCATGGAGCTTAGGTTTACCTGGATTCTAATGAAGAGTATGCTATTTGCATTGATGACCATGACATAGAGTTTGAAGAGGAAATCAGGGCAAACAAACAAGGAAAAATGTACATCGATAGAAACGGAACTCCGTATTTACAAGTTGAAAACCCTGACCTGATAGACAAATAGGGGTTAGAAGTAAATACCATAATTCTAGATATGGCAGCAAAAGAAGGACCACCGACTTTAGAATTTGAGGGATACGATCAAGTTAATTTGAAGCCTTTGAAACGGCTTAGTACGGATAATCCTAGGATCGGAGTCTATTGTTGGGAGAATAGAAACGTCAAAGATCTCCTATGGACTTCTCATGCCAAATCAGGACAGCTAACACCCATGAAGATCATTTATATCTTCAAAATCAAAGACAAGCGTTCAACAAATCTACCAACCTACCTATTTAGGGATTGTTATAACAATAACTTTGTCATGATGACTCCTGAGGATGTGGGACAGACCAAATATCAAGGGTACTCCATAAGAGATTGGATATTGGGCCAAGGACCATAAACTATTCCAAGAGAAGAACTCCACAAGAGATCTTTTGAGAGTAATGTTCAAAAAACCAGAAACCACCTCATCACGAAGAAAATCGGTGACACTAAAGCCAGTCCAGGGCTACATGAATCACTATTTTCAACAAACTGGTTTGAAGGACTCGGAACAGGACCAACTGTCAGGAGACTGGGAGTTGAATCGATATGACGCGTCAGACCAGCTGATTTTCAAAAATGGGTTATAAAATACAGTGGATCTAGGGATCCATATGACCACTTAGCAAGTTTTAAACAAGCGCTAAGAGCAAAACACATATTTGATTCCCATACTCAATTCGAGGGATTTGGAATGACATTAGAAGAAAAAGCACTGACATGGTTCCAAAACATTCCACCAAGGTTAATCATGGACTTAAATACATTAGCTCTTGTAGCTGCTTGTTCCAAAATGGGGATCAAACACAATACAGTAGCTCAAATCTATAGCATCAAACAAAAACAAGGTGGGTCTATTAGGGATTGTGCAACTAGAATGAAACAATAATACCTGCAGAAGAAAGACTAGTATCATTGTTTCTAGAGGGACTACTAAACAAAGAACTTCATGCTATATTGTATAGCAAGAAGCATACGACCCTAGAAGAGTGTGTATCGAACGCTATTGACTTAGGAGACAATTGTGATATTTTCTACGAAGAAGATGTCCCTAAGGATAATCAAAGCGAGAAAATAGTATCCACCAAGCCAGCACAAATGGGAACAGCTGTTACAACACCTCTTTTAGCCATAGAAGACATGCTCAAAAGGATGAATGACATGATGAATAACATGCAAAAAGCACCTATGAGGGGACCATGGCAAGGGATACCTCAATAGGGACAACCAATTAGGTCACAGAAATGGTGTGCATTTGAGGATAAATGGACTAACCATGAGACCAATGACTGCTATTAAGTATGATGGGAATGTTCAATACGTATCTATGAGGCCACAAGGACAACCCATGTATAGATATCGGCCTAATATGGCCCTAGTTCAAAGACCACCGATGGGTATGGAAAGACCTCAACTCGTGTTGTGTTAACAAACTCCATATCCTGGACATAATGCAATGCATGTAAAGTACATGCATTCAGATCCACCACCAATGGAAGAACTTGTGACTTATACTACACCAGAGCTTGCACCAATGTACTATATAGCTAATCAAGGTGTTAGACCTTCGATGGTAAGACCCATGATTAAGCCAAGAACTGGGAATTGTCATAATTGTGGTGCAGATGATCATGGGAGAAATGAATGTCCAGACCCTGACAAGAACCTTAAGCCAGTTGAAGCTTATTGCATACAATGTTGCAAAAAGGGAGGACCCTTCCCTAAAGATTGTTAAAAAAACCCTTTAAACAAGGATAAAACAGTAGTAAACGTAGTCCAAGTGATACCTAGTAGCTCATTGAGAGTGAACCGATTGTTCCAATCGAAGTTATCACAAAAGCCCAGGCTAAGAAAAAGAAACATAACTCCTCTGATGAGTCGGAGAATACTAAAATTTCCTCTAAAAAGACCAAAAGAAGCAGAAACAAAAGGTATGAGATGACAAAACAGAAACAAAGGACTGAAATCAAGGAGAAAGCAAAGAAATTATTCCAAGAAAAGGTGAAAGAAACTGGAAGAAAAATCAAGGAAACCATCGTGAAATCTGGAGGATCAATTTTGGTAGACAAAATTTTTGAGCCAATCAACACAACCTTGAAAGCTTACCAAGCGGGACTTAAAGCAAGCCAAAACATAGAAAACAAATGGAAAAACTATCCTTCTCCAGACATGGAAGCCGCTAAGCTTGAAGCTTATCAAAATTTGGTAATAATTACTCAAGAGATGCTGGAAAAACAAAAACCCAAGCTCGAGAGTATGGTAAAACCTGAAGAGTTGTGGTAGAAACCAGTAAAGTAAAATCCAAAGTGGTGTTAAAACCTCACCTTGAAACAAAAGAGCCAAAACTTATAGTGCCGGACAGCGAAGATGCCTTAGATAGAATTCCATTCATAGAAGAAGACTATCCAAGACACTTATGAAAAAAATTGAGAGAGATTAACGATGGGAGCCTAACTCTGAAGTCAGCTCCTATAAAGGAAGTTTGGTAAGAAAATCTACCTTCTGATATTGACATGGATGTATGATCCTTGTATGGGGATTGTGGGTTTGAAGCTTCAGGAATTTCTAAACCGATGACTTTGAAAACATTAACCTCTTACTTGGGAGATAACGAGATCAATCCATAGTGTGTAAAACCATTCATAGAGGTAGACAACATCCATTCAATCATGTCTACACCCATTCAATGCACTTTTACTTTAGGAGAATTGTTAAAAATCAAACCATATTTATGGAATGATCTACAGAAAACTCTGGAGAAGGTGGGAATGACAGGGCTAATCGCAAAAATTTAGAAAAATTGAAACACGAATTGGATAACAAAGAGATTAGATCTGTTCCAATGAACAAAGTTGGAGATACTACGAAGGGGAAGAAGGAAATACAACCGTTCCAGTAAGATATAATGATATAGAAACCATGGCAATACTGAATAGTGGGGCAGGCATAGCCATAGCCACGAAAGCAGTATGGGAATCTTGGGGACAACGAGCCATTAGACAAACTCGAATGAAATTGCAATTGGTTGATGGACACATCGAAAGACCTTTAGGAATGCTTGAGAAAGTGATAGTTAATTCATGTGGGATTGAATATCAATACACTTTTGCCATAGTAGACTTTGGAAAGAAACTCGATTATGAAATCATCTTGGGAAGACCTTTCATGCAACAAGTACAACTTATCCAGGATTGGGGAAACAATTATCTGTACATGAAGCAAGTGGGATCAATAACAAGGGTCAATCTAAAAGGTCACACTTATAGAGATGTCATGAAAATGCCCATAGAAGAATTTGATTCAGTCTCTTTGGCTGAAACTAAGCCTCCATCTTGGTTAAACAAAGACACACCTATTTGGATGTGCGGAGCCTCAAAAAATAATAGCTAAAAAGAGAAGAATGTATCTTAGAAAGGGATTGCACAGATGAAGTCTATGTACCTGAACCCTTTCCAGAGTATTTGTTTGAGCCCTTTGAGTGGACTCAAATTTTAGCAACAATGGATGTATGTGTAAATACGTCTATGCCTACTCAATTTTGCAATGAGGATGGCTATGACATAATTCCCATACAAATGATCTCAACCCTTGACATTGAAGATGAAATTCAAGAATCCAAGGACTTGATGAAAGCTCAACAAGTCTTTTCAAACCTTCTACTATGATGCAACAGATGAGTTAGAAGGACATTCAGCTACCTCAGATGATTCGGGGTCGGAAAAAGAAAATGTGAGAGCTAAACTACTCATGAAGGAGGGGAGGAAAGTTTTTTTGACTTTCCAAACCAAAAACCGAGAAGACAGAAATGGTATAGAAGAAAAAGAGACACGAGAATCTTGAAAGCTAGACCTATCAAAGGCAAAATCGTTGGTAGGTATCCTTTAAATGAAGAGCAGGAAATATCAAAAACTTTGACAAAAACCAGAAAGGAAACTCGAGTAAAACCTAAATACTAGAACAAGGATTCAACCATGACACGAGTTGAACGAAGAAAGAAGTATCAAGAGTTGAAGAAATCTCTAAAGGATATATATACGACTGAAATGGAAACCACTGAGGAGGATGGTAAAGATGTATGAGTGTTCCATCCCATTACAAGAAATATACTCTCCAAGACCGAAAATCATAGTCGAACAACTTGTCAGGGAACTACAAACAAAGGGCGTCCTACGAAGGACCAGAAAACGCAAAGAAGATAGATTTGGCTGAACCAGGAGAAGAGCCTAGACTTGCCTACATTGCAAACGACCTGATGGAAGAAGAAGAAGAAGAGATTTTGTTAAGCCTACTGAAAGAATACTGAGATATCTTTGCTTGGTCTTATAAGGATCTCAAGGGTGTTGATCCAAAAATCTGTCAACATACCATACCGATGAGAGATGATGTGAAACCAAGCAGACAGAGGCCATACACATATAATGAAACTTTGTCAGGAAGATCAAAGAAGAGATAGAAAAGTTAAAAGAAGCCGAATTCATTTATGAAATTGGAGACACAGATTGGATTTCTTCAATTGTGGTACCCAAGAAAAATGAAAAATTAAGAATATGTGTCAATCTCAAGAAAGTGAATGCAACTACCATTAGAGATAACTTTCCTCTTCAAATCACTGAGCATGTTTTAGAACGAGTTGCAAGAAAAGAAGCTTACCACTTTTTAGATGGCTTTTCGGGATACAATCAACTTTTGGTTGATCCCAAAGTTTATCATAAAACTGCCTTTGCAACTGTATGGGGTATTTTTGCCTATCGGGTTATGCCTTTTGGATTAACTAACACTCCGGCCACCTCCAAAGATTGATGAGCCATGCTTTTAAGGAATATCTTCAAAAATTCTTGGAAGTATATATGGATGATCTATGTGTACATTCATCAATCCGGGCTAATCATTTTGAACAGCATGCCCTCATCAATTTGTATGCTTACCAGATGAACACATGAATCATGGATGCGGACGCACAAGGCAGTACCAGATTGGGATACCAATCAGCTCAAGCTATCACCTAAAGGCGGACAACTCATTGTTCCAATTACACCAAGCAAAGAGAAATGGAAAGGAGGTTACCAGCAGACCAAACCATGAAGCTATCAATCTTCTCCATCCTATAGACAAGCAAATGCTACAAGTTAGGCAAATTTGGGTACCAAAAGCACAGCTTAAGGACAAGCCGAGTCAAATTTGCGTGCCTAAAACATCCTCTACTGTAACAAAGATGGTTCCAAGGTTCAAAACACAAAGAAGATCATCTCCGAGCAAGGTACCTCACACAAAACGGATTTGGAAGAAAAAGAAGCACTTATCTTCTCCGCAAACTGTAAAAATGATAAAGCGATGGAGAGTTAAGTCTCAAAAGACTCAACCACACCATTCTGACCAAAGCAAACCAAGATACCAATGGCGGGTAAAAGCTCAACAACCAAGCATCCTGAGGGTACAATGAAGCAAAGAGCACACAAGCTACAAGATTTTCTCTTTGGAAGACAGCAAAAAAAAACCTCGACATCAGAAACCCTTAAGTTAATAGCTCAAGACCCAACTCTTGCACATCTGCCATAATCACAGTTGCCAACAAGCGATGGGTGCAATTGCATATGTCGTTGCATTTGTATCGGATCCCAAATTTCAAATGCATCAAAAATCGACCAATAAAGAAAAAGCGTGCTCTCAACTATTGGGACAGGAAAATCGAAAACCTGATTTTCATCAGCGAGTTGATTATGCTAATAGAACTGGCATGTTCCAGGATTCATGGCATATAGATGCCATTGCACACACAAAGTGCGCCTCTATAGTAGAAGGAGTATGGTGGTGAGAAAGTTGATGGTTTTAACTACATTGATCTTCAAAGCATGGTAGAGCCAACCCAGGCTATGCATAGACACGATTGTTCAACCCATGCACACGGTCGTCCCGGAGTACGCCATCTAGGAGGGGTGGAAGGGAATTAAGTAATTAAGGGCAATGTTTGAAGAGAGAGAAAAAGTTTGATGTTAATGTGTGATTCTTTGCAAAATTACCTAATAATTCCCTAACAAATCATCAACAAGGAAAATTTAACTGATAACATCTCCACGATGAGTGTAAATAGTGTATATACTATTAGAAAATCATTAAAAAGTAGTCTTTTTTGTTATTTTTCATCATTTTTCTTGATATTGGGACTTAAAAATGAAGAAAAACCAATAAAAAACAATAAAGGTGTGTTTTTCAATGGATTTTCTTAATTATTGGATTTTCACTTTGCTTTTTTCGCGCATTTTGTTATTTTCTTTGATTTTCTAATAAACAGGTCAAAAATTAATAATAAATAGCAAATGAGCTCAGATGGAAAAACTGAAGATATGCTGATGATCAGAAGGACAAGGCGGACAGGCACAAAAAATTTCAATCAAATTGGCAGATGGAAGCGAGAAGCCTAAATTAGGCAGCCAAGGCAACATAGGTTTCACGGCGTAGTAGGACTAACAGGGTAATTTGGGGGAAAATGGTTTGGGAAGTCCGAGTATAGATATCTAAGGTAGCCTAAAATCACCTCATTTCCACTTGTCGCCCTTGGAGAGAGAGCTTTCGACCTTCTTCACGCACAATTTTCGGAGTCCACAGTCGCCCATTTACAGCGCCGTCTCACATGAGACAGTGCACGAAGTCCTACGACCAAAAATTGACCATACCGACATGTAAGCTCAACCAAATCAGACGAGACTTGAACTGTAGCATGCCCCTATATAATAGAACACTTCTATATCACTAGATGACCATTCGACAGGGGTTGAGGGTGGTCCCAAGTAAAAAATCTAGGTTTTTGGCAGATGCCAGAATTGGATTCCGACTCCATAGACAGCTTGTAGACTGGGTCTATACACAATGTATATGGTTAGTTTCATAAAAACAATCAAGGCAAGCTCTTGAAAAGCAGAAAACAGCTTGAAGGCTACAAAGCGTCAAATTTGACATACGAAGTCAAACTGATTCCAAATGGGCCAAATTTGGATGAGTAGCTTCAGGACTATGTAGCGGACAAGTCCATAGCCTCAAAAGTGACTAACCAACTCCACAGGCCATGTAGTCACAAAAATTGGTGATTTCAAGCACGAAGGGATGCCGACACAATGAAACTTCACCAAATTCAATTTGGACTTGTTTTAGGTGTATTGAATATGCTTAGGTCAAAAGTTGTCAAGTTTAGCAAAAAACGTTGACTGCTGTAAATAATCGCGATTATTTACTTTTGCACTTTTTTGGCTTGAAAATGGTACCTTCACTTCACCTATCATTTGTACACACCTATTACATGCCATATTTCAAGTATAAGCCAAAATGATCAATGATAACTTGGAAAATTGTCAAAAAACGCAAAGAAGTCCTTCCAATCTAAATTTTGAGTTATCTGTCATATTTTTTGATCCAAATCACCTCATATCTCATACACAAAGTTCTACATCATGCTTAGAACCAAGCTTCACCAAAAAATGTTCATTTTGATTAAAAAGTTAATAATCGTGATTATTTACTTTCTTACCAAAATGGGGGAAAATTGCAACTTTTGACCTTATGGGAACAAAGCACATGATGTCCCAAGCCCATTGACCAAGTGTTGGGGGGTTGTCGCATAGCTCGATCCACTAACATAATGTCAAACCAATGGATTGATAACCCGGCTAGTGTATGAAGGCATGGAATCACTAGAATTGCAAGAAGAGGATCCTAATCAAGAGAGTTAAGAAGAAGAGAAAGCTATGGAGAAGGCTAATCACTCAATGCCTACTCTCTAATCTTCTTTAATCTCAACAATCAAGAGGACAATGGGTGCACACTCTCATCAATCACACACACACATCAATCAAAAGCTCAATGAGCTCACAAATAATGTAAAAGTGAAGATAAATGAGAGAGGGAAACACTAATTAGAGACTAATCAATGCTTAACTACACACCATAAACACAATTGACAAAGAGAAAGAAGAACAAGAGCACTTAGCTTTCCATTGCATGCCATAAAAAGTAGATGAGCACAAGAGGAAGCTCCAACTCCAAACATCTTCACCTCTATCTTCTCTACAAGCTTTCCATGAAAGCTTAACTCACCTGAGGATCCCTAAAAAATGACCTAACTTTCACTTTTATACCTAGGGCATAAAAAATATGTCCGGCCGACCATGAGATGCATAGAATTGTGTGCAGCTCTATAGCTCCTAGGCATCATGGTAACATCAAATATACAAGCTGGAACTCATGTAGAGCCCGTAAATATGTCAAAAATACATATACAAAATGATGTGTTTGTCAAAAATTGAAGCAACGTATGCTAATACATCATAAGCATATGCTAAAAATAGCATAGCTGAAGGTCATCTGCTACTTTGTGTTTGCGGTACCAAACACTGCCCCCCTCCTAAGCTTTGTCGTCCCTGACAAAGCCATGTCGTGGTAGATGCTATGTGAAGAATGGACCTGAAAAAGAAAAAGGCAATGAGGTAGCAAGCTGAATCATATGGCAATAAAGCATAAAGGAAAGGCAAATCATGTATGTGGTAATGAATGAATACAAATAATTATGGGATGCTACACTGCCAGTAGGCGTGCCCCATTTTGGAAGCAGGTCGAGCAAGGGGTATCTTGGAAGATCCCTTTGAAAAGTTTGTAGTGGAAAAACAGTGAGGACACACGTGGAGCCAGGAGAAAAGGGCGATGATGTCTATTCCGCGCGTGTACATTGAGATATCATTTCTCTCTCTCTTCTCTGTGTCTCTCGATACAATGGATGTAGGTGGGGGGAGGTTGGGTGCAGTAGGGAACGAAGAGATGCGATGGCGAAGAGAAACGAGGAGGAGGCTTGTGTATGTGTCTTGGGCGCAGGTCATATGAGCACAAGACGAACTGTCTCTTTCTTTCTCTCTGTCTCTCTCGGTAGAACGGATGCAGGCGGGGACAGGTTGGGTGCCGAGGGGGTGGAAGAGATGCCATGTGCAGGCTTGTGGGTGCTGCGGAGGAGGAACAGGTTTGTGGGCGCTGCGCAGTATCACGGAGCAGGAGCAGGTTTGTGGGCGCTGACCTGGACAGCTTGCGTGGACTCTAGCAGCATCTGCCTAGATTCTGGTTATTGGACCCACAGACCGAGTAGGAGACCAATAGTGCATCAAAAGGATAAATAAATTGCACTTGCTAAAATTAATTAATCAAAAGTTTTGGGCTTATGGATGAGTCTATCAATTAGTTAACTACAACTAAAGGTTAAAACAATTGCTCTAGTACTAGCTAAGTTAGAAAGATTATCTAAATGTAAGATTCCCTATTTATGTTTTTTAGCTTTGATTAGCTTACTAACTCTCACAACTCCGAACAAAAGCTTGAATTTTTTACTTGAAGCTCAATGGAAGTCTTTTTCATGTCTTTTTTTCTTTCTTTTCATTTTTCTTTTGTTTTTCTTTTCTTTTTTTTTCTTTTTAAAACATGTGTGTATATTTTGTATGCCTGGGGCTTTTTGCTTCTCAAAGAAAAGCGCTCACACTGGGAACCTCTAGGACTCTAATACCATAGGCAATACAATGAAGCTGGGATTTCGTTTCCAACTTTTGCTTCCATTTCCTTTGTATTCTCACTAGTGGTCGTTGTTGTTTGAGTGAGCAAGCCTCTCTATGCTTAAAACACTCCTAAGGTTTCAAACACTCAAATAATATTTCCAACTAAAACTAGTGGTCAAGTGAATTGGTTAACCTAAAGTCACAGTATCCTAAAATCAAGGCTCATCAATAAGATTAAACTTAAGGTCAATTAACTAAAGCAAAGACAAGTTTATACATCTTTAATGGCAGATAACAAAACATATCTAAATGCACTCAATCAAACCATAGAATACAACAATCAGCAAACATAAATTGCCACAAACATAAATCATGGAAAGTAGTACACCTGGAGATATGTGCTGCATATCCTCAATAGCCAAGGAAGAAAACATGTGAAGCTGGAACTCGAGATGCCCATGCTGTGTGAAAGCTAAAGTCCATCTATGCTGCAAAATCATAAACAAAACACTACCACCTAGAAAGGTGTGTCAGCATAGAAGTGGAAGTTTTATTACCTAAACACAAATAAAAATAAATCCTAAACTAAGGTCACAAACCTGGATGTCTAGAGGGAAAAAACCGAAAGGGGAAAAAGTGCCTCTAGCATATGCGCATGTATCTAGTGCACCATAGTCAATCTGTACAAGTCAAGGGTCTGGTGCAACTAGGAGGGATAAGAGAACTCTCTCCAAACAATAAAACATGTAGTCTCCTAGCTCTCTCTATAATGGTCATCAACTGGCTAGCACCTAGCTCCATGTCAATGGTAGAATCTATAGCACAACTAATGGATCTAGGGATAACATCAATATGTGACTGTGTGGTCAATGAACTATGTGGTTCAAGATCCCTGAATGGCTGACTCTTGCCAAGATCTAAGTCAACAACATGGTCAATGGAAACCTCAGACAAGCTATGACTAGTGTCAACCTGTGATGTGATAGGTGGTCGGCTCTTTGGTAGCCAAATCTTCAATCCCTTCAATCTCATGAGGAGGTCATTGGGAGATTTCTTCACATGTGAATGTAAAGGTCTCTCTCTTTGACACAGTCTCTGTGGTCATGGTCTCTCTAAAAATGATCTCTGAGATCTTCTAGAAGGTCTAGAAATCTCTCTCAAGTTTCTCGTAATCAAATGTGTTCGTCAATGCTCACTATGTGCTACAACTCTCAACCTGGGAACCAAAATCTATCTATGTCCCTCATAATAACTCTGTGCCTCTAATGATCGTCTAGATGTGAGCCAACCGTGTGATAATCCGTCATGTGTAATCCGGCTCTCTATCCACACATAAGTGTCATCGCTAGTCAATGGTCTCATTGATATCTCTCTCCGTGGAACATATACTCGTCGAGTCCTATAGGAAGCTCTGGGTGTAGATCTATATATCTGATGTGGAAGGGGTAACTCCTTGGTAGCACTACTCTGAACTCTATCTTGAGAAGGCTCTAATGCTCGCTCAGAATCAGACAACCCTTGTGGTCTCCAATAGAATCTCGTAGGTGCTCGTCTATCCTCATGATGTAAATGTCTAGAGGTCATACTAGTCTGTGTAGGCTCAATGATATGTGGGTGACCTCTATATGTGTGGTATATGTGTGGTGGTCTAGAGGAACCTCATGTGTTAATGTCTCTGCAATCGTATCTTCTCACTCTATGATTGAGGAATGAGATCGTGTCTTTGCAAGAATAGATGGCTCTATGGAAACATCTATGTGATGTGGGTGCTTTGTAGGTGAATCGGTCACTAATGTGTCACTCTGTTGCACATCATGATGATGAGCAACAGATGTCAGCTCTATGTCATTGGTCTCATGCTGATCTAAGCTATGAAGCTCACTCTGTTTGGTAGGCTAAGCTCAAGAGCTCCATCTAGGGGTGGCATAGTCCTAGTAATCTCTCGTAGAGGATCACAATCACTCATCTGTGTAGGAGGTGATCTATGACCAGACTGGTGGGCTAAAGCTGTAGTAGGTAGTCTAGTGCTACAATGTGCTCGATCGATCAATGATCTAGGTGTGTATCTCACTCCAATAGTCAGCACATAAATGGCATGATCAATGCCTCTATATACATGCTCTTGAGGATCTCGATCAAACGAAAGCATGGCAGTCACTCTCTGACATAACTCACTAGATGTGCTAGACTCTCGTGTGTATCTACGTCCACAGTCGTCAACATATGTCTTTGTCTGCTCAAGTCTATACAACTCTACCAATGTGGGATGAGTATGCGTATCTAGGGACTCATCATATGATAAAGGCTCTATGGTTTGTAAGTCAATCTCAAACATCGGCAAGTACATCGCATCATACTCGTCTCTAAAAGATCCTGGCATGCTTGGGTTAGGCATAACTCGCACTAACTGATGTGTGGGAGGATCCTGAACAAAGCGCTTGAGTTTCTAAAAGAAACTCGATCGGCTCAGATCATGAAATATGCATAATCCCATCCTCTCACCACACAAGACTAGCATAGGTCTATCTGTCCGCAGAGTAGAAGCTAACTCGTGTAGCTCATCTCTCATCGTAGGACTCGTGTCACTCATCGAAACTATAGCCCCATGTGACATAACTCTCTCATGGTCATGTGATCCTGAAACATCAATATGGCTCAAATGTTGTGGTCGTAACAGCCTCTCTAGGTAAATGCATGGTATGCTCCATCACCAAAGGTTGTGGATGCTCTCTCATGGGTCCGCAATGTAATTGTCTCATAGTCAATGGCTCTATGTGTGGTGCACTCATGGTGGGTGCTCTCATCTTGATGACTCGTGGTGGCTCTGATCTCATTGTAAACATAGACTGTGAAGTGCTCATCATGCCGAATCTAGCTCTGTGTGGTGTCTATGAGGACTCTGATGTCAATCTTGTCTCGGTCTCAATGCATGGCTCTCTCAATAACTGCTCTCGAGACTCGTCAATCTCCAGTGTCAACCTAGATCTATGGTCATCGATAGAGTCCTGTGGAGCAATAGGTCTAGGTAGAAAGCCTGGAGGTGGTCTAATGGGTGATCTCACTATGTATGTGGACTCAAGCTCAATGCCGACACTAGATCTATGTGATCTAGGGCTAGGGATAGGTCGATAAGGCAGGCCAAAAATCATCGTGTAGGTACTATAATCATCAAGGCCATAATAGGTCCTACTACCCATGGATCTACCAAAATCTACCTGAGGCTTTGGTAGAGGCATGTGTGACTCTCTCAAATACATGCGTGCATCATCATCAACATACAAAAAACTATCATGCATACACCGTAACTGGACTGTCACTGGATGGTATCGTGTGTCTGCAACATCCTCTAGGGATGGTACTGGGATCTCATGTCTAGAATGGATATTTTGTACTCGATAGAGTACATCTAAGAAATCTATGAGATGATCAGACCTCGTGGGGTGGGCTCTAGCTCTAACTGACTGAAAAGCATGAGTAGAGTGATCATGAGGCTAAAGCCTCACAAAATAGCGATCGGTATATCGATCTCGATAACATAAATGTCTCTTGTAGTCTCCTACTAACCATAGCAACACCAAATCGGAACCTCTCAGGGCCATGGTCGTCATCAATCTAGAGAGTGCAAATACTCAATGATCATGTGGAAGCTCACTATGACTGATCTAGATCTCTCAAGGAATAGCAAGCAATATAATAAGTGTATGGCAAGATCGTGATGTGAATGATGTGAATGATGTGATCAAATGAAACTGTCACACGGGTGACCTATAGTCAATCATGCATGATAATAGTGGCTCATAATTCACATCACAATGATGTCAATGTGTCGAGAGTCCACTAAATCCTACAGTGTGCTATGTCAAACAAGTAAGCAAATTAGGCAAACGACTCTCCGGACATATGTACTCTCAGTGTCTAGTCATGCATAAATGCGCGCATGAACAAGGTATATAAGAGAAAGTATAAGAGAGAGATCCTCGTAATACAGGGTTCGAAAGAGGCTGACTAGATGCGCACATGCATGGGACGCCTACAAAAAAAGAGAACAAAAAAAAGTTTTTTCTTTGGTTTTCTTAAATTCGGACGCCCATGCACACACTCTTTTTATTATCTTTGTTGACTTTGTTTCTCTTTCTCTCACCTAGATTCTTTTCCCACATGCCTTGTCTTTTGTTGACTTTACTCCCTTTCCACACACCTAAAAACAAGCATGTACATGTGCTTGACCCCCCACCCCCTTTGTTTGCTTGTGCACTACACTTTACACACACCCAAATTGAGGATGGTACACACCCCTCTTAAATGATGCTCACACCTAAATCAAGCAATGCACACACACCTAAATCAAGTAAATGCACACACACACCAAAATCAAGTAAGTGCACACACACCTAAATTAAGTAAATGCACACACCGTTACGAGAAGTGAGACATATGCGCGTACAAAACTAAAAATAGGTCGTGAAGTGCGTACACGCTCAATTTTGTAAAGAATTTTTTGCAATTAACACTTCAAAGTTACACCCAAAATCAAATTTCTATGCATTTTGCACCCAAATTAGGTCGATTTTTGCTTAATTTTGACTTAAAAATAGCATAATTAGCATATACAATTGATCAACACACTTTGAACTTTGCAATTCAACCAATTTCACATCAATTTTCAATCAATTACAAGCCCAATTAAGTGTACACACACAAGCATAATCAAGCACTAATCGCTAATCAATGCACATACAATCTAGCAAAATTTGGGCAGCATTTTGACGCAATTTTAGCAATGAAAAAACTGATCCATAATCATCATAACAACATCAAGCAATCCAATGCTTTTTATGAACCCAATTGGCACCAATTAAACCATAATTTGCACTAAAAAAATGTGCACTTTGCCTACACATAGGCACACTAATTGCACTTAAACTTGCAAATCAAATCAGCAAATGAATTGGTTAATGCACTCACAATAACATAAGCATCGCATCAATTTTCCACTCCAATTGCTAGTACACACACATGTGTACAGTGTGTGTACTAGCAACCGCTTAACCGCAATTCACCTACAATCAATCAAGCACAAAATCTCATGTGTAGCATCATTTTCAATCAAATTAAACACATAAGAATGATAATCACACTTCAAATCAATGATTTAGCTATGTGTAACACAAAAATCATGTGTGATTAGAGAGTAATTAGAGAGCCTAATTAAGAAAAAATCCCTAATTACACACTCAAAAATCACTCGATTTCACTCAATTTTTTTGCAATTTCTTATCAAAAGAGTGATGCTTAAGCCTCTAATTAGGCATACACACATATAAAGCACTCCAATTGTTAGCGGATTAGTAGAAAATTAGTGAATAATTAGAGAAAAAAGAAAGAAAAACATACAAATTAATCACAATTTCTTAACCAAATCTCACCATAAATCCACAATTCACCATCACCAACACTTAAAGCATAATCTAAACTACTCTAAAACATGATTAATGACTCTTCAACACACTAATGACTCCTCTAGCTTAGGTAATCGATCCCCAGCAATGGCGCCAATGTTGGGGGGTTGTCGCATAGCTCAATCCACTGACATAATGTCAAACCGATGGATCGATAACCCGGCTAGTGCATGAAGGCATGGAATCACTAGAATTACAAGAAGAGGATCCTAATCAAGAGAGTTAAGAAGAAGAGAAAGCCATGGAGAAGGCTAATCACTCAATGCCTACTCTCTAATCTTCTTTAATCTCAACAATCAAGAGGACAATGGGTGCACACTCTCATCAATCACACACACACATCAATCAAAAGCTCAATGAGCTCACAAATAATGTAAAAGTGAAGATAAATGAGAGAGGGAAACACTAATTAGAGACTAATCAATGCTTAACTACACACCATAAACACAATTGACAAAGAGAAAGAAGAACAAGAGCACTTAGCTTTCCATTGCATGCCATAAAAAGTAGGTGAGCACAAGAGGAAGCTCCAACTCCAAACATCTTCACCTCTATCTTCTCTACAAGCTTTCCATGAAAGCTTAACTCACCTGAGGATCCCTAAAAAATGTCCTAACTTTCACTTTTATACCTAGGGCATAAAAAATATGTCCGGCCGTCCATGAGATGCATAGAATTGTGTGCATCTCTATAGCTCCTAGGCATCATGGTAACATCAAATATACAAGCTAGAACTCATGTAGAGCCCGTAAATATGTCAAAAGTACATATACAAAATGATGTGTTTCTCAAAAAAATGTATGCTAATACATCATAAGCATATGCTAAAAATAGCATAGCTAAAGGTCATCTGCTACTTTGTGTTTGCGCTGCCAAACACCAAGTTTGAGTAAATTTGGATCTCAAAATCCCAAAATCCCTTTATATCTACTGTTCAGAGACGAAAAGCCTAAATCTGGCACCATCTTCACCCAATGCACTCAAATAAGCCCACACTTCACTCAAAGTATCTAATTGCTATATATTTCAAGCCTATCATATTCATAATGCAAAAAAAATCCTCAGTTGTAAATAATCGCAGTTATTTACTTTTGTTGCAAATTCTTGCTTGAACTTTATGGTTTTGATCTTTACATGTTTTTATGCATCTATGCATCTATGCATGTCCCTACCAATTGGACCCAAGTTCAATAAAGACGGCCAAAGCAACATATGTGTCCAGAGCACAGCTTGAAGAAAACAATATAATAATTTTCACAGGCAAGTTCAAGAGTGAAGAAGGAGAGCTGCAACTGCTACCGAAAGAGATCTATGATGTCGTGGCAAAGCCAGACACAAAAGAAGCCAACAAAAGGTTGGGCCTCAGGGACTTTTATGACCAGGAACCATGTGACGTAGATTTCCAGAAAGCCTATAAGTTGTTGTTGTTTACAACTAAAGAGGATGGATCAGCACAAATCACCGACCAACAAGGGCACAAAGTAGAAGTATTATCACAAAGGAAATTGTGGCCGAGGCACTGAAGTTGCCGACAGAAGGGATGACAATGAGGATCCGAGATAGAAAGACAGCAGGCACCTTCACCAAGGAGATTGGTGCTGCAACTTTTGCCGATCTCATCCAAAGGCAAGTGGAAGAACCAGCCCATTTGTATCATCAGCATTTCCACTTTCTAGCAAAGAGACTGCCACGGTACACAACACCAAATCATGCATTGCAACTACATTCACCCAAGTGTTGAAATCGACAACCAGGCAATCGATTGATCATGTGCAGTATGTGCTGACAACGCAAAAGGGCACCAAGAAAGAGGGTAAGATCACCTATCTGGGCGCGCCTGAGGTACTGACAAGAATAGCATACCATGCTATTGGCATGGCAAACAATTTGCCACCTGCCCCAAATCAGAACACATGGATTGTGTCTACAAAGCCTTCTCCCAAAACCACACAATCGTCAAAGTCAGATGAAGAATCGACAAAAAGCTCTCATGAAGCTCATAGTAGTGAGAGCTCATACAACAAGGAAAGGCGAGCCAAGATTGAAGAGATGAAGAAGAAAGCAGTAGCTGCACACCAAGAGGAACCTCAACAGAAAAAGGCGAGGTTTGAAAGGGAAAAACAAACTTACAAAAAAAGAAGCCGCCAAGCTGCAGGTGAGGACCCAGAAAGGTGAGTTCCCAAAGAGATAAGGGGTCCCAGAACTAAGAACCCTGCAAAGAAAGAAGCAGAGGACCCCACATATTTCCTTGAGTGCATGTATGGAGAGGCAGAATCCCTCAAGATAAAAGAAGCTCAAGAAGCTGAGAGAAAAGCAAGAGAAGAGGCAGCATAGCATCAAAGACAAGCAAGAGAAGAGGTAGCAAAGCATCAAAGACAAGCAGAGGCTACAGAGAAAAGCGGGACCCATCATGACCAAGAAGAAATGTCTCCAAAGCCTACCTCACCCGCTACAGAATATGTAGATCACCCAATGCCAAGCCCTCCCCCTTCACCAACAATTAGAACCAATGAGGGTGAGGAAGCCAAGGAAAAAGAGCTTGAACCGTAGGAAGCAGCAAGTTTTGAACAACCAGCAAAAGGGCTAGGAGGAGAGGCCAACTGAACAAAGAGAGGCCACACCTTCTAAAACCACCTAACAAGAAACCACAGAGGCAACCACAAGACCTCAAGCAACCGAAGCAGCAAAGGTAACCGCACAGCCTCAAGGAGAGTTAGAACCCCCGTCGCAACCGCAAGAAACTACCCCAGAACCACCCAAAGAGCTACAAGCTGAAACGGCTAAAACATCCAGACAGCCTATAGAGCCTGAAGATTGGCAGACAAACGATGAATTCATCATATAGGTGAATGAATATGCCAAGCAGATGCAGGTGATGATCGAGAAAATGCGAACAGCATCACTTAGTCGTAGTGCTAAGGCTAGAGAGCTAGAGATGGTCATCGATGCTCTACAAGGAGAATTAGATGACAAAATAATGTCATCTTAGGTCTTCAGAGACAAATCCAAGAGTTGAGAGTTGAACAACACCAGCTGGCCAAAGAAAACCAACAAAAAGAAATGGAGGAGCTAGGTGAACTTCTCACCAAGTTAACAGATGCCTGCAAGATCAAAGACCAATAGCTAACAGAGGTAACAAATGAACTCTTAACCACGACTCTGTCAGTATAGAAGATCCAAGTGCAGCTTGACATAGCAAATGCCTCTCTACAATATTCACAGCAAAGGATCAATGATCAAGCAACCTTTTTGCGACAGATAAGAAAAAATCCTGCGATTGCCTCAATCAAAGGTACAGATGAAGTATATAAAGCTTTGGAAAAGAAAAACAAGGATCTTGAACTCGAGCTAAAGCTAGAGCAATCCCAAAGAAGAGACCTTGCACTGATGTGGGTACAAAGAGAAGAAAAAATGCTCAAGGAGATAACCGAGATAAAGAGAGTCAATGAGTTGCTGCTGCGAGAGGGACAACCAGAGACACAAGAAGAAGCTAGTACCTCAGACCAACAAACTGTTGAAATTCCATCAGTCTCTTTTGCTAAGAAGAAAACAAAGCCAGCAGAAGGGATAGGAGGAGAGGAAGACTTTCAAGTACCACTCACAGATGCTGAGCAAGTGCCCATGGGGTGCCCATGGTCCATCTGTCTAAAGCTGAAGAAGATGCACTCAAGGAGCAAGTTGCCCAAGAGACAGATGCTGAATGAAAGCAACAATGGATTGGGAGATGAGGGTTCTCCATTCAGTCAACGTCACTCAACTCACTCCCAACCAAATCAATGCACAATGTCATCAACAATCATTGCCATATCCTTTGATCAAGGTAGAGCTTTTACAAATCAAAGAAAGATGATATAAAGATATGCAGACAAAAGGCATAGAGGATGTCCACCCCAAGTGGAGAAAGAGCTGGTTGAACAAGAATCCTAGATATCTGATTCTATTCACAAGAGCATCTGCAGCCCTTCAAAAAACCCAACCTTTTGTCTTGTACCACCGGTAAGGACATGGCAAGCATATGAAGCACTAACTAAGAAGTGGCCTACATGGCTGAACTATCCAAGATTTCCAGCTTCAGAGCAGGGAACACCGATAGAGGAATACATGGTGAAAACCCTAACATGCGCCATGACATTCTTCAAAAGCCTCCCTAATATCTCATGTGCCATGCTCTACAAAATTTGCCAAATGCTGTTCACATGTATTGAAGCTTTTCATAAGCCAAAGCAAGCAGGAGCACCATGGATGTCATTCCTTGAAGGTAATAAGGGTCTTTTCTACAACCAAGAGGCCAACCTTCCGAAGAAGTCCTTTATGGCTTCTACGCCCGATGCATGTTCTTGCCATCTAGCAATACGTTGGCATTCGAGGAAGCATTTTATTTGGGGTTCTTCACTTGGCAAACGAAGATATTTGGGTCAGTGTGATAAGCAACCTAACCTCCAGATTTGTTGGCTACTCATCCATTGAACTCAAAAACAGGGTCACCATGCAGTTCTTGCAGGTTCCTGACAAAGAAAGAAGATTCAGATATGAGAAGGCACTCCACGTGCTTAAAGACCGCCTCGCCAGCCGTCAACCCGAAGATTACTTTAGCCCATGAAGTTGTGTCAAGGGATGACACACGCGAGGAGGGGAGAACGTTAGCAGCAAGCTAGCTTGGATACCCTTTCTCGGAGCTTTCATTGTAAAAACTTTTACTATTTTGATGAATCGGGAATATTGTAACTCCTACTTTCCATATAAATTTTGTAATTGATGAGCAGCGGCTACAAGCTTCTAGATTGTATCATCTTGTCTTTAGTTAGAGCTCCCAACTACTAGTTTTGACCACCAAAAACCTTGGCTAAGGTATAAAAGCCTATTTTTGTAAGTTTTTCATAAGTTTTGGATAATAGAAACACAGCGTGAGCTAACGGTGCTCACTTCTCCTTCTCGCGCTTTCTACTCCCTCCCCAGTTGTCACATTGCAGTCATGTCTATTGCGTCACAACCGCAAGTAAGAGCTCTGTGGTGTCACCGACCCACGGTCTAAATTCATCATAAGTAGGAATTTACACTTCAAAATCAAAAACTAAGTATAGGCGGGGTATTGGGGCATCATTGCTAAGCATCTAGATGCATTTTGGGTTGAAAATGACTAGGTTAAAAAAAAACCACTCTGCTGTTAATAATTGTGATTTTTACACTTGACCTAAAGTGAGATTTGAGACCAGAAGCATGTGCGCTTAGGTCTTATAAACATGTCCTAAAATTTTCGTGACGTTTTGGATGTCGTTTGATGCTGTAATGGATGTGATTTGTTTACCGATTAGCGATTAGCTTTTGGTGATTTCTGTCATTTGAGTGTAGCCTGAGTTAGATGCAAGTTGTTTGTTGTTTTCCAAGAGATCGACAACCTCTTGTAGCCTCTATGCACTAGTCGAGTCAGCTTCGTCCCATGGATTGACAATTATATTTGTGGTTCTTGCTATGTTTGCAATAAGATAGGAGTGAGGTTAGACACCCATCCCACACTCTCATGTGTCGGCATTGCTCGCATTACTACCATTGCATGCGGGTTTTATGACATCCGACCTGACACCAGTTTCACGCGGACGACATTTATTTGTGATCGACAATTGTACTTGCCACATGCACGGGTGAGGTGCCTCTTCCATAGAGGAGTGACATCCGACATCGGCACTGAGCGCACTGATCACGATGTATGGCATGGTTTTTGGCTATGACACCTTTGGCGGCTATTTGACTAGCGTCTTTTTGCTCGGCGGTAGAAATTGGCACATAGCAACACCGACATGTAGGTTACAGGTTACAAGGGGGTTTTCGGTCTGTTCACACACAGATTCTTCAGGTTTCCAAACACAGCACTTTCACATGCGATTTGGCAGTCATTTCGATAGCAGATTCTCTACGGACAGATGCGTTGACAGATGCATTTTTGTGCGAGCACACCTAGTGGTACTGAGCTCTTTTGAGAGCGAAAATCCTCACAGGGATCGCTTTTACTGCATGCAGCACTTCTTGGCGCCTGTTTAAGCGCGGTTCACTCATGTACGTTTTCGAACACTATCCACTGTACTATATGTGGAGCCATTTTTGGCTCTTTTGGCTGTTTTTTCTCGGCCGTTTCTGAGCCTTGTGTTGGGGTATAGGCGTTTGTGCCTTGCCCAGCCGCCCAGAGTCTGGGCGCCCACTGACTTGTATACCTTATACATAGCTTAAGTGTATAGAGGGTTGCTCACTCTTTGGAGTCTCCCCACCCACATCGTGTGTGTATCTCCTTCTCTCTCTCTCACTCTCCGTCTGTGGTGCTCCCCGATCCCCTTCAATTGGTATCAGAGCTATGGTGACCGCGGAGAGCACGACGGCTTTGAGAGCTTCGAGACGATAGCTCGCTCGCTCTCGACGGTGGAGTTCGATCGCGGAGTTTCACGGAGAGCGATTTTAGCTTGAGGAGATTTGTCTTTGGAGCTTAGGAGCTTGGTGTGGTCAAGCTTGGTCGAGGAGGCGGTTGCGGCTTCCTCGGTGAGAGGAGCTTTTGAGCTCAGTGGAGCTCGTTAGAGAAGTGCTCGGCGGAGGAGAGCTTGACATTCGAGTGCTTGGATGCTGTTGTGGCAGAGCTCTTGCGTTGGAGCTTGCATTGAGAGGACATTGCATCACGCAGGGTGGAGCAGGAGCAGGTTCAAGACTGTGTGCAGCTCGTTTTTGCCATTTTCGGGCTCTAAAACGCAGTTTTTTGCGTAGCTCCGTCATACAGAGTCAGATCTACATGATCCTGTTACCATATACATGTGGTAGTGATGTGTGTGAACACACTAGGACCGCCGGGGCATTTTTTCCCTCTTTAGGAGGTTTTTTCCCCCGTGCATTGTATATACGCCCATCACTCTAGGGCTATCTATCTTTCCATTGCACACTAAGGAATACACTCTCTATTGTGTGCCTTGAGCTTCCTTCGTCTTCTCCAAGCTGTGTGTGTTTCTCTGCAACCCTAATTCCAACAATTGGTATCAGAGCAGGTCACGTCCTCCCGGGCTTAGTCGCCAGCTGCTCCAGCACACGCCTGCTCACTTTCTCCGATTTCAGTGAGCTTTGGCAAGCGTTCGCAGGTCGACAAATATTTTGGGCGAGCTCGAAGAGCTCGGTCTGCTCAGAATTTTGATTTGGGCTCATTTCGGCCTCCGTTTCCACTACGGGCAGTACTGCACAGGTTATTTCGTCATTTTGTGCTGATTTTCTGTCAGTGCCGTTTTCTGCATAACAGGTGCCTTATAGTCTTCTACGGTTTGTGCTATATAGCACAAGTTGTTCCCGCTCCATTTCTCCTATTTTCGGGCAGTTTTCACATCAGGTGCAGCATTTACCATGGCTGACAACAACAACACAGATGTGTTCAAGATGTTTGCTGCTGAGGACAGGTTGGATGGGGACAACTACCCTATGTGGGCTTATATGATGCAACACGTTCTTGTGTCAAAAGGTGTCTGGAACATTGTGCAGGGCATTGATGTACGTCCTGGTTCTGAAGATGTAGGCGATATTGAGGATGTTGCAGGTCTTGCTGCAAGGATTGCAGCTGTTAGAGTTGTTTTGCCTACAGCAGAACAAGCTCGTTGGGATGTTAAGGACGCGCAGGCTCATGCATTGATTGCGTTGTCTGTGAAGCGCACCATTATTCCTCACATCCGTTCAGCAAAATCTGCAAAACAGGCTTGGGATATTCTAGCAGGTCTTTATGCAAGCCGCAATGAGGCTAAAATTGCTTTGCTGCGTAAAGAGCTAGAGTCGAAGATTATGCATGAGGAAGATGATATGGACACTTTCCTTGCTAGTGTCAAGGATATCAATGAGCAACTCATTTCTGCAGGTGAAGTCATTTCTGACAGTTCCCTTGTGCAGACTGTTCTTGATGCCTTACCAGATTCCTACCAGACTTTTGCTAGTACTTGGAGACTGATGACCCAAGGAAATCCTGAAGTTGTCAAGTTTGATGCATTATGCACATTGCTGTTGCAAGAGTCACTTTCTAGAAAAAACAGGACTAGGCAGCGTGCAGTTGAACAGGCTTTTATTGCTTCTCAAAGAAAGGGTGGTAACAGTAATGCAGCCACTTCTTATGGTTCTGCTGTGAGTGGCAAAATTTCTGTTCCTAATGCTTCTGCTGGCAGCACTTCGTCTGGCAATTCTGGTGATAAGGGCAAAAAGAAGATGCGTTGCCATTATTGTAAAGCCAATGATCACTTGATCAAGTCGTGTCCTAAGTTGAAGGCCAAAGAGGCTAAGAAGAAAGAGGGTGGTTCCACTGCAAATGCTGGTTCCACTACAGATGCAGCCATTGTTGAGTCTTCTGTGAAAGGAGATTTTGATGCTGATGTTGATGCAGAATGGGCTTTTAGCGCAGAGTGCACTTACAATCCTGCTGTCCATGATGCATGCTTGTCAGTTGCTGCAGATTCACATGTGTGGTATTTCGACAGTGGTGCTACAAAGCACATTACCTCACATCGTGAATTGTTTACCTCTCTCGAGTCTGTCCCTCATGGGAATTCAGTCACTTGTGCCAACAACGCCTCTTATCCAGTTCAGGGAGTTGGAAAGATTGTGCTCACTGCTGCTAATGGCAGTTCCTTCACACTTGTTGATGCACTTTATGTACCTGGGATCAAGAAGAATCTATTGTCTGTATCCGCACTTGCTAGACTTGGACTTGTAGTCAAATTTGTGGATGACAGATGTACAGTTCATGATCTCAGTTTTGGTGATGAAATTGTTGCATCTGGGCTTTTGTGCCGTGGGCTGTATAAGCTCACTTTGTATGACAAGTGTGGACAAAATTTTGCAAATGCTGTTGCAGATTCAAGGGCTATTTCAGATGCAAAACTTTGGCATGCACGTTTTGGTCATCTGAATTTTGCCAGTTTGCTGCGTTTGCAGAAATCTGATATGGTTGCTTCTTTGCCGCCTCTTGAAGCACCTATCAAACATGTTTGTGAAGGCTGTATTCTGGGTAAAATGCAGCGTTCTAAGTTTCCAAAGGATGGTTCAGTTAGGGCTACATGCAGGTTGCAGCTTGTGCATAGTGACGTTTGTGGGCCCATGCAAACTCCGTCCTTGGGCAATTACCTGTACTTCGTGACTTTCATTGATGATTACTCCAGGCATGCGTGGGTATTTCCGCTTAAAGCGAAGTCCGAAGTTTTTATGTGCTTCAAACAATTTTTGGCTATGGCTGAAAATGTCTCAAAATGTACTATGGGCACCCTCCGTTCCGATCGAGGGGGGGAGTATATGTCTCATGAATTTAATGCATTTCTGGCTAGTCGTGGGATAAAACACCAATGTACAGTGCCTTATACACCTCAGCAAAATGGTGTTGCTGAGAGGAAAAACAGGTCACTAACGGAAATGGCACGATGTATGGTCAAAAGTCAAGCTTTGCCGCATTCTTTTTGGCTTGAGGCCATCATGTGTGCCACTTATGTACTTAACAGGTGTCCTACGAAAGCTTTGCAGTCTATTACTCCATATGAAGCATGGCATGATAGAAAACCTTCTATTGAGCACATGCGTGTTTTTGGCTGTTTGGCATATGCTTTGGTGCCACAAGTGCAGCGCAGAAAATTGGATGATAAGGCTGTCAAATGTATTTTTGTTGGTTATAGTGCTGAAAGCAAAGGTTACAGGTTGTATCATCCGCAAACAAAACGTATTTTGGTTTCACGGGATGTAGTGTTTGTGGAAGATTCTGTTCAACCCTTGCTGTCATGTACTAGAGACAGTAATGTAAGCTCACAGGACATTTATGACACTTTGTTGCCTCTTTTCAGTGGTGGAAATACGAATGTAAGTTCCAATGAGGCAAATGTACAGCCTATGGGGGTTTCTGAAAATGTTTTAGAACAGCCTATTACTGATGCAGATGTACATGATGTACTTGATGAGGAAAGGGCTGAAAATGAGCAGGCTAGAGGTATGCCAAAATGGCTGGTGCACACTTTGCTTGACAGTAAATTGGATGCACCTTTATCTAGTCGTACTCGTTCAGGCTCTCGCCATGCATCTTATGCATCAGATTGTTATGCTTTGGCTGTGTCTAGTTTACATGATGTTGAGGAGCCTCTGTCTTTTGATGAAGCACAGAATTCAGAAAATTGGATTGCTGCCATGAAATCAGAATATGATGCACTTATAGAGAATGACACATGGACTTTATGTGATTTGCCTCCTGGCAAAAAGGCCATTGGTACCAAGTGGGTTTACAAGTTGAAACGCAAGCCGGATGGTGAGATCAATCGCCATAAGGCTCGACTTGTTGCAAAGGGTTATGCACAACAAAAAGGCATAGATTATGAAGAGACTTTTGCTCCCACTTGTCGTATGACTACTGTGCGTTTTCTATGTGCATTGGCAGCTCATTTTGGTTGGGATGTACATCAATCAGACATTGTTACTGCTTTCTTGAATGGTGACATATTTGAGGAAGTTTATGTAACGCAGCCTCGCGGTTTTGTCATAAAAGGACAAAAGGACAAAGTGTGCAAATGTAAGAAGGCTTTGTATGGGTTGAAGCAATCTCCTCGTGCTTGGTATGAGAAAGCTGACACTCATTTGGTTAAACGAGGCTTTCGTAACAGTCCAACAGAAAGCACATTGTATGTAAAGCGTGAGGATGATGTACTTCTCATTGTGGTTCTTTATGTAGATGATTTGTTGATCACTGGACCAAATGAGATACATATTGCTGAATTTAAGGTTGATCTAAATGCTACTTTCAAGATGAAAGATTTGGGGCTGTTGCATCATTACTTGGGTATACAGTTTAAGCAGTGTGATGGTGGTATTGCCTTGTGTCAGAAAAGTTACATAGAGACATTGCTATGTAAGTTTGGACTTGAGGATTGCAAACCTATTGCCACTCCCATGGAAACAGGTTTGAAGTTGAGTCTACATGATGCTGGCGATCCTGCTGATGTCACTCTTTACCAAACTGCTGTTGGCTGCCTCATTTATGTATGCAACACGAGGCCAGATATTCAGTTTGCAGTCTCGCAGGTCAGCAGATTTATGCATAGCCCAGGGTCTAAGCATTGGCAGGCTGTCAAGAGGATTTTCCGCTACCTTAGTGGCACTTTACATCTTGGCTTGTTTTATCCCAAGGGGGGATCATTGCCGCCAGACTTACATGCTTTTTCGGACTCAGATTGGGCTGGTTGTTTTGACACGCGAGTGTCCACAAGTGGTTTTTGTTTCATGCTTGGCAGTTCATGTATATCATGGTTGAGCAAGAAGCAACCTACTGTGGCCACTTCGAGTTGTGAGGCTGAGTACAGGGCAGTCTTCACAGCTACGGTTGAGTGTGTATGGCTCAGACGCCTTATGGCTGACTTGGGTGTTGGACAGGACACTGCCAACACTATCTACACTGACAGTCAGAGCGCATTGGCAGTTGCGAGGAACCCAGTTTTTCATGCTCGCACAAAGCACATTGAGGTGCATTACCACTATGTCAGGGAGAGGCTCTCAGCAGGAGAGATCAGCTTGGCTTATGTGCCAACACAGGACAACCTTGCAGATCTTTTCACAAAGGCATTGTCTCGTGAGAAGCTTGAAGCTTTCCGCAAAGCTTTGGGCTTACTCCCCTTTGTGGACTGATCCTGTCCTCAGGGCATGGCACTTCCCTTTACTCATGTGCCAGCTCTCGTTCACCGCATCACTCCAGGGGGGATTTGTTACCATATACATGTGGTAGTGATGTGTGTGAACACACTAGGACCGCCGGGGCATTTTTTCCCTCTTTAGGAGGTTTTTTCCCCCGTGCATTGTATATACGCCCATCACTCTAGGGCTATCTATCTTTCCATTGCACACTAAGGAATACACTCTCTATTGTGTGCCTTGAGCTTCCTTCGTCTTCTCCAAGCTGTGTGTGTTTCTCTGCAACCCTAATTCCAACAGATCCAGGAGTCTAGGTCAGGCTCTTGGCATGCTCCGGACGCGATGGTGATGTCTATTTGCTGAAATTATGCTTTGAATTATAGCAGGTACAGCAGCAGGTCTATTTATGCACTTTCGGGTCCCAAAAACATTGTTTTTGGTATATCTCACACACACGGAGTATTTACTGCAGCAACCAGCAAATTCATAGGTGTACACAGGTTTTTGGATATGCATTTGTCCAGAGAGCCACTCATGCGAGACTGAGCTATGTTGCCATGGTCTTGGCGGTTTATATATGCTATATATGGATTTGTGTATTTGTTTATGGCTGAGATTATTTGAGTGGTACTCCGGCAAGAGCGGGTATGCTCATATGTATGACTTTGTGAGGTGATTCCGGTCGAGTTTATTCCCGGATTGGCCATTGTGGCATATATTATTGTCTCTTTGAGGTTTACTGTTGAGATTTTGCTCCAGTTACAAAGGAGACTCTGCCAAAATTTTGTTCGATATTTATGCGCGATTAAGTCATATTGACTTGTAATTTTGTGCAAGGTTTTGCACGGTTATTGGTGCAACTTTGCATCAGGTTTTGAGCCATATTTGCAGACTTTTGTTGATGCGATTCGAGCCAGTTTAGGGCTGATTTGGTTGACATTTGCTACTCATTGTTGGTTGCTCTTTTGCGAGCATTATGGCTGATTTTTCATTTGACTTCCAGCGTTATGGTCTGACACAGTTTGATGGTGCAGATTTTGTTGCTTGGAAGGAGCATATGCTTGTTGCATTGGCGGATTTGGGGCAGGATAAACCCTTGTGTGGTTTATCGGCGAAGCCCAAGTCTATGCGTGATGATGATTGGCAGGATCTTGATGAGTTAGCAATGTCTACGATTCGTTTGCATCTGGTTGAGTCTGTTTACTGCCACGTCTCGAGGGAGACTACAACTCATGCTTTATGACAAAGTTTACATGCTATGTACGCGACATCCATGTCTACAGGGGAGTCTAGTCCCACTTCTATGTCCATGGGAGAGATTGGTCCCACACGCAAGTCTCGATGGCATAGAGACTTGACATGTTGGCATTGTGGACATAGAGGGCACATTAGGCGTCGATGTTTCAGGCGTTTGAGACAACGGAGACGACATATGCGTGATGCAGATTTGGGCATGACAGATGCTAGTGAGATCAGTACGGTGGTTACTGAGTATGCTTGTGATGGCGATGTCACATTTACATCTAGCTTGTCTTCAGACGATCTTATGTCTACGGATTGCATATCGGATTTCACATTGTCTTCACATTGGTTACTAGATTCAAATGCTACTTTCCATGTCACGTCGCATTGTGAGTGATTTAGCACGTTTTCTAGTGGGAGACTTGGTTGTGTGCACATGGCTGATGGTTTTTTGTATGACATTGAGGGTGCAGGAGACGTATGTTTGTCCTTGCCTAGTGGTATGAGATTTACCCTGCGTCATGTGCGTTATGTGCCAGATCTGAGACGAAATTTGATCTCAGTCAGACAGTTACGGGATAGTGGATATCAGATTTCGCTACGAGAGCGAGATTTTATGATGCATTTGGGTTCGCTAGTGATTGCGAGAGGTGCCAGGAGTGGTACAGGTTACCCATTGCATGTGGATCACGCGAGAGACGGTGCTGTCTCTGTGATCATGCAGCCAGGTAGAGAGCGAGAGAGCAGGCGAGTCTCTTTTGCTTGTGGGTTGCAGGATGCTTTGCATGGAGTGCAGAGCAGTGACCTTGTTGTGCAGGTTGCGTCTACGGATGCACAGGTAGAGCGGGACAGCTCTAGTGAGTCACAGTAGGATGAGTCATCAGAGGTGATGACAGAGATGACTCACATGGATGCTGAGATGTCGGCTATTGTGGAGTCATTTCTTGATATGCTTATGCCAGAGCTTGATGCAGATTCAGGACATATGGATACTCTTGGTACACATGTGATATGTGGTGGGCACGAGGAGTCACTCCAGAGCTCGGAGTCAGAGTGCCATGGTCTCTATGATAGGGGACAGGATTGCCATGAGTTGAGTTCTGAGTTGGAGGTGGCAGAGGTTGCCAGGGTTGCATCAACGTTCAGTGTCCTCATGTACGAGATGCTGATCTCGAGGCCCGACATAGCAGCTGCAGTGGGAGCATTTGCAGCAGGGTTGATTAGTTGTTCGATGACTGATCTCGGCATAGAGCATAGGGGAGGTTTGCAGGTATTGGACCGATACTTGCAGGAGTGCATGAGCTCTTATAGACTATTTGCAGAGCTTGGAGCTAGCTCTGTGTGGCTTCCGCAGAGGGATGTTTGTCTATCAGTAGAGCCGGATGCACACGATCACAGCCAGCCAGTGGGCATCGGTTGAGAGCGGTTTTCTCTCACCTTTTGTAGTCTTTAGACTAGGTTCTCTTGCTTAAAGGCACAGTCGCTTTTAAGTGGGAGGTTGTTGGGGTATAGGCGTCTGTGCCTTGCCCGGCCGCCCAGAGTCTGGGCGCCCATTGACTTGTATACCTTATACATAGCATAAGTGTATAGGGGGCTGCTCACTCTTTGGAGTCTCCCCACCCACATCGTGTGTGAATCTCCTTCTCTCTCTCTCACTCTCCGTCTGTGGTGCTCCCCGATCCCCTTCACCTTGGACCAGAAGAGCCCTTTCTGAGACTGTGGCTAGTCCATTTGTGTCTGCATTAGCCTTTGGAGGGTCGACAGTGTGAGGTTTCTTTGAGCTAGGGTGTGCTCAAATATTGAGACACCTTCGGTGATACAGGTAGCTAGAGTTCCCCACTTTCGGTACCCTCGCCATAGGGAATGTATCTAGACGGTTTCATATGCTTTTGATGCCGAGTTAGCGATCACATTGGCAATAAAAGTATCATTTTTTTAATGCCCAATTAGTGAAGTTGGCACATTTATGCGTATTTTGAGTTGAGTTTTGACTCCTCATACAAAGGAGACTTTGTCGGATTTCCTTCCCGTGAATCGTGACTTTCATTGTTGGCCCCTTTTGAGCCTATTTCGGTTGAGATTTTACTCCCTATACAAAGGTTACTATGCCCAAATTTTTGCATCTTCTCACCATAGTTTGGCACCTCTCAAACCCTCTTGTCAGTGATGGCTTCTTCTTCAGAAAAGGAGGAGTATTTCATTCGCAAGTTTGATGGCAGCAACTTCACCACGTGGAAAGAGGGCATGAAAGATGTTTGACAAACAAAGGCCTATTAGAAACGTTGAAAGAGCCTGCAGAGGATGATGACTATACACAAGCTCAATGGGATCTTTTGGATGCGAGAGCCATGGCTATGATATGTCTACATCTAGCCGAGTTAGTGTTCTTCTCTATCATAGGGAAGACAACAACCCAAGAACTTTGGGATATCTTATGTTCAACATGGGAGAGCAAAAGTGCATCAACACAAAGTTTTTCCCATGAAAAAGATTATGAAGTTCAACATGAAAGAAGGTAGCACAGTTTCTAGTCACTTAAACGAGTTCAACTCCTTGTTCAGTTAGTTGACATCTCAGGGCTTTAAGGAGTTCCTTTAATGATGAACATTATGCCAACAAGATTCATACAGAGGTGACAGAAATCCCTCAGATGTTCTCATTTTCACTTCAGATCTCACTCCAAATGCTTTGGTTACACAGGATGAGGGTTATGCATAGAATTGGATTCTTGATTCTGGTGCAAGTTTTCATGTCACACCGCATAGAGAGTGGCTTTCCTCATATGCATCCATGCATGGCATAGTCAATCTTGGTGATTCCTAATCATGCATCAAAAAATTTGAATTGGTAGTCCTAGACAGGTCTCTTGCTTAAACCACTCTGGCTGATAGCACCCTAGATCCCATGTATGCCCCACCACCTATTCCAATGCATTTAGTTGCTACTCACCACCAGCCCCTCGGCCTCAGCCTCCCGCACTACCTGCCAAACAGTGTCCATGTCTCAACTCGCCTCACCCTTTTTTGTCTTTAAACGCGGTATCCATCTTGGTGCTCTTTCCACTCTCTAACTACCACGGCTGCCAGTGTGTCATTTTGGCTTTTGCTTCTCTTTAGCTAAGGGTATCTTGCAAGCCAATGACAGGCCACCTCAAAGGCCTTTTCCCTTTTTCAGTCAAAGGGATCTTCTTAGATTCTTGTTGAAGAAATGGGTTTCAAAATTTAGCCCACTTACACTCCTATTTAGGTCCATGTTCGACTCATTAATTAGTTTGTTAGCAAGATTCCTTGCAGCCTAAAGACTATTAACACCAAGCCCTGAGGTGGACTTGATTCAAGCATGCAATCATCTATGCCCATCCATGGCTCCACCCTTGTGTAGCCACCCTCCCCCCCTCCTACCGCAGTTAACTTGTTCCCTCTTCACTATCTCCTCTTCCCATCGCAACCTCTTCCAATTGTAGGTCAACCCACCAAAACATCATAGCCTCTTCGCATTGCATGCCAAGCCACCACAACATCCCAAAATTTCTCATCTAAAAGTGTGACTGTCATCCCTCAAACCAAACAACAAAAAATCCCTATCTTTTCCTCTATCAACCAACTAATTTAGAAAAGCTCCACCTAAGTTATAATTCCTTTTAGTGAGTATAACATAGTTGGTATTGCTCAAAATTTTGTTTTCTCAAAAAGCCTTTCTAGGTGTTTTGGTTTCCTCTAACTTTGGGTGTGTATGCCAATCAATGGTATTGGTTTTTTTTACCAATTATGATGATAAATTAGCCAAATACTTGATGTGTGTATCACAAATCGTCTTTGAGGATTGAAATAGATCACTCAATTGATGCTCAATTGTGAGGATTTTTAGTGTATTCCCATGCTAATGATTGATCAATGTGATGAACATAGCACTGTTGCATTCATTTGTGTGTAGCTATACTCAAAATTTAGTCTGTGTAGCCATACAAACCAAAATGCCAAATCCAGCAATTCATTTTGCAATGAATTCTAAATTGGACTTGAATCATGCCAATGAAGTTTGATCACTTGATTGAAGTGCATGTATTAATTGATTGAGGGATTGTAAATCATCTTTAATACATTAATATTTTCCAATCAAAAGTGTGCGCTCAACTAATCTCCAATTGAAAGAAAACTGGATCAAAAATGGATTAGTATTGTGCACAAATGGATGAGAGTTTTAAATGAAGAAGTTGGCCAAATTTATGTGTAAAATCATGTGTAATCGATATGAATTTTGGTGTGATACCTTTGCAATCAAGAAAAGATGAAAAGCTTTTGAACCATATGTTCTACTCTCTTGGCCGCCCTTGCCAACACACAATTTGCCTTGAGCCATTTTTGGAGACTTTTTAGAGAAACAAAAAATGGGAAAATGGGTCAAGACAAAAACCTTTGGCTTGTAGCTTGCAAGAAATAAAACAAGCTCTTCATGAAAAAAATTCTTTTCTTTTCTTCATAAGCCATATGTGCTCATTTGAGTATCAATTTCTGGTGAAGTGCCATATGTCTTGCATGGGTTGGAATAAAATTGCAAGATTTGGTTGGTTTTGAACATTGGTGCTTGGACTGAATGATAGGTCCTTGCACTCACTAATGCTTGATCTTTTTCAAGTTTATTGACATGTATGCTAAATGTGCTAAAATTGAGCATTGATCATTGGTGTGACTATGGATTGAGATTTTTTAATTCTTATTTTATATGCAAAATGATTTCATGCACTAATGGTTAAGCTTTATTTTGAAGGGGTACGGTCAATTGGATGAAATTGGGCATTGACATGTTTTTAGGCTAGTAGGTTCATGAACTTGCATTAACCTAGGGTTATAATTGATTGCTTGTGATACATGCATAACTCTGATTTTTTTTGGTGGTTTAATCTTCATAATAGTTTAGGTGTTTTTTTGCTTTATGTGGTTTAGTTTTTGGCTATGATGGACCCATCTTTTGGAAGCAATATTCACTTTGTGTGATTGATCATTGCACTTCATGTTCTATTCATCTTTGTTGGTCTTTGATACTTATGACTTGCTTTACATTTTCATGGCTTAACATTCCTCCAAGGGTGTACTTTCCAACATGTCACCGTGCTCTCCTTCAACAGCACACGAGGACGTGCACCAAATTAGGAAGGGAGAAATTTTAGCAGCGACTAACACATGGACCAAGGATGCACCAAGCATAGGAGGACATGCTACATTTCCTATTACTCTTTTATAGTTTTATGCTTACATTTGTACATCACATGGAGGTGAGCATAATTTAATTGTAATAGATAAAGGCTTAGAGTCCATGATTTATAAGAAGCTCTTTTATGCAAAGAGGATTCATTCTTGAGTAGTTATCCTTTATAGTCTATTCTTGAGTATCACTTTTGGATGGCCTAACCTTGAGCTTAATATTAGCCCATGCTTAGAAGGCTAGTGCTAACCCTTTGTAATTAGAGAAGCTCTTTCTTGATTAATCTAATCTCTACTTTGCTCATTACTCTTGTTTCTTCTACATTACATTCATGTCATGAAGTAGTATTACCCTCTCACTATTCTAAATTTAGGTGTGGTAATGACTTCTTGTTTTGATGAATGACTCCTAACATTCTATGAGTACTCAATTTGTGATATTTAGCATCCCTAATTAGGTTGATTAGTGACGTGTGTGTGCACTCTTGATCTTCTGATTGGAGTATGTGACCTTTTGTGTGCTCATAAGTGCGTAGGTTTAATGAGATTCAAGTACCATTGACCCTTGTGTGGGGAGATTTTGATCAAGTACCTTAGTTAGCATGTGGTGAGGCCAACTCCAAGTGGTGATTGTAACTTCAATTTATTGGCAAGTAGGACTTGGTGGGCTTGATGTGTATAGGTGATGCTTGATTGATGATTAGGGTCTGATTAGAGTTTGTTGATTCATGACTAATTTCTATTTGCATTGGAGAAGGATTCTCTTGAATCCTCTTCCTCATTGTGTTTGATGATGCCCTCACACTTCACTGTGTGATGTTTACATGCCCTAGCTGGGTGATGATATCTCTGGATTGATGATTTTGTCGGAGTTGGCCTATGCTACGACTACCTCCTACTGTGGCAGGGGCTCAATTTCACTAATTGCAACTTTGGGTCTGTAGTATGGGAGTGTTCTTGTGCTTCAAATAGCTTTTTGCTTATCACACACTTTTCTTCTGCTCATAGGGGAGTATTCCCATGCTTCAAACTGCTTTGTGTACATCACAAAGACTTCAAATCCCACTCAATAGAGCCTATGGCTTATGGCAAGTCTGAAGGATGGATTCATGCACAAGCCTCTACTAAATATCCTCTTCACACGAGCTTCAAGCCCCTACTAAGCATAGTTTCACCCGTCCGACATCCTTGTTTGACCTAGCAAAGAAGGCATCCCCACGGATTTGAAGAGAAAATCCCCAATCCCTTGCAAGGGAGGTTTCCACAATAGTAGAGAAAAGGTTTGTGATATCAAGGCTATGAGAGATTCAAAGCAAGATAATTTTTGCACATCCAATGTATGTAACATTTGAGAATATTTGGCATTGCGCACATAAGCACAAGACCAAGCAATGTATGTAAAATTTAATCTCGAGATTTTGAAAACCCCACTAACCATGCTTTTGCACAAACCATTTGCATTCACCTTTGCATAAAACTGAGAGGCCCAAAGGACTGCCTGGTCCGGATTCACCGCCCAAACCCCCATATATAGCCCTTGGCCCTTGAATCCCCTACCCCTAGTCCACACTGGCAGTCGGCCACCTGGCCCAATTCCATGACCCCCCCCGGGTATGCCCTTGGCATGACATTTCTCCCCCTTGGAGAAGTGTTTTTTGTCCCCAAAACAAAAGTGGGAAACTTCTTCTTAAGAACAATAATGTTTTCCCAAGTGGCACCTTCTTCATGTCGATCTTTCCACTTGACTAAAGCTTAACGACGTACATGATGATGTGTACGCAAATCATGATAGTCAAGGATTTGCTCAAGTTCATGCGGTGGGGTAGGAGGTTCAACGAAATCAACCAAAATTTGTTGGTTTCAACAACATTGTCATCCCCATGCAAGCGTTTACGTAAACGGCTTACATGAAATACCGAATGGACACAAGAGTGTGTTGATAACGAGAGTTTGTAAGCACGACCACCAACTCGCTTGAGTATCTTGAAAGGCCCACAATATCTTGGAGATAATTTAGGTTGATGGCCTAGTCTGCAGACTTTCAAAATACTCTGGCACACGCAAAAATACCTCTTCCCCTTTCTCAAAGGTAACTTGCCGACGTTTCTCGTCAGGGTACTTCTTATACCAATCCTGCGCTTGTTGGACATTTTGACGAGAGAGTTTCAACATATCCATATGGTCTTGGATAAAATCCTTAACTTGTTGGAGTTTTTTGGTTGCCAACCCCACTGTAATTGGTGAGCTAGGTTGAAAACCATACATTAGCATGAAAGGACTAAATCCAGTCGTCGTGACACGCTTAGCACTATTGTAAGCAAACTCAAGAAGAGGTAGGTACTCTTCCCTGTGTGTTTTTTTCTTGTTAATGTATGCTCGTAGCATATCCTCTAGCACTTGGTTAACTCGTTCAGTTTGACAATCCATTTCGGGATGATCTGATGTACCAAGGTTGAGTTGTGTACCCAATCATTTAAACACAGCCCTCCAAAAAATGACTGTTAGTTGTACATACATAGGCCACTTGGGCCATATTGGCCTCCAAGTGGGAGATTGTTAGCGTTTGAGCCAACTAGTCGAACATCCATCACACTGATTGTACTAACTTAATCTATTCTTTTGATCGTGTAGAACAATAAGGAGAGGTGAGGGGTTAATATTCACATTGAGCTCATGCTTTTCTTTTTCTTTGCACTCTACATTTACCATGTATTCTATACAAAGATATGATAAATATATTTCTTAGTAAATGGGATGATATTCTTTAGCTTTGTCAAACTCCAGATGTGGTTAAGGCACAACTTGCTCGACATTAGAAAGCAAAGCCTATAAATGGTGGATATCTCTTAAGGAGAAGGTAATCATACCACACACATCAACTGCTTTTGAGAATGCATTTTGAAAAGAATTTATCTCTATTAATGAAGAGGAGAGAAACTAGATAGCATGGAATAAGTGTTCTACGAGACAACATAAAACATTGTTTGGATATATGCTACATTATAAAGATGTTATCCTCAAATTGGAGGGTCTAGATGACTTCCAACCTAGGGAATTCACTCTTCATAGGAGGATACATGTCACTTGCAAGCAAAGAGTCTAAGAAAACCCCCTATTTCCAACATGTGCAAGGTAAATATGCCTCCCATTTTTACACTTATTTGACAAGTGGTTCAAAAATTCATTGACCCATATCTTACATGTAAGTTTTTGTGATGGTTGCAATCAAATTTATTTATTATGATCCATAAAGAGGATTTATGCATTTGGTTAAAGGTTCCATGCTTCCAAGTGCCTCATGTATTGCACGCAAAAATTGGTTTCAATCAATACCTTTCTCTTAGTGGTGACATTAAAAAGACATAAATCGAACTAATTGTATCTCATTGTACATTGATAGCTTTCCTATTGTACATTGATAACTTTCCTACACACACACACACACACACACACACACACACACACACACACACACACATATATAGCTCTTTAGTATTACCATCCATGATATCCTCATCCATGTTACCATGAAAGAATGTAAGTGCTTAGTTAGACAATTTAGTAGCTATATTGCACATCTATATATTTTTGCTTATTTCCTCTCCCTTCCCACCCTTTTGGGACTCCATACTATATCCTCTCATTTATTTTTAAGCTCATAAGGATAATTGTTGGGGGCCTATCCCTAAATTATATGATTGTCTATCATTTCTATTTAAAAAAACCTCCCTTGCTTTATCTATGTTTTGTAAGTTTTCTATGGCTAATCATCCCCCCGGACATCCAGCAAGTACTAGGGTTTATTCGTGGGTTAACTCTTGAGCTTAAGAAGCATGGAGGAAGCATGTTAAAACCCAAGATCCCAAAACACTTGAGGAAAATATAGTGCAAGCACATATTCACAACAATCTTGATGATATATCATTGCATAGCTTGCATATGCCTGATAGTTTGCATGCATGTACATCTCATAGTAATAATCAAGCACATAATAAAAGAAAAATTGTTGTAGCCTCATCTAATGAATCCGAGAAGCCCAAGGGGCCTTAAGACCACTTTTCAATTGAGAAATTTGAAAAGGCAAAGAAAGAAGTTATGCTTTACTTGCATGGGAGGTGGTCATGGCAAAAAACATTGTCCCAAAAGGGAAAATTGGTTGCTCAGGGTAAGGGGAAAATGGTGCACATAGTGCAATCGATTCCCTTGGAATCCTCTCCTTGTTATTCAATGTGGAGGTGATACATACTGAAGCAGTTTATGAGTGTTGTATCACTCTCTCTATGTGGAGTCCACATTTGGCCCACACAAGCTTGTGAGAATGCATGGCTACATTCAAGGTCACAAGGTGAGAATCCTGGTTGTTGATGGAGCTTTTCACAATTTCATTGACTATAAGTTACGAAATGTGTCAATGTACCTCAGACTCCTAGTTCCAACCACTACAAGATAGTTATGATAAATGGTGATGATGCTGAAGTGTGGGACATCCAAGTTAAAGGTGTACCTTTTGAGATCCAAGGATATCATACAACCTTATATTTTTGGGTGATAAGCATAGATAGATTATACATGGTATTGATTTGGGAGTAGTTGCATGGGTTATGTCCATCATTACGTCATAGCTATGAGTATAACAATATCATGTTTAAATTTAATGGTACACAGTTACTATTGTTGTAGGAAAAAGATGTGCCTTCCTTACCAATGATTGGTACAAATGAGCTT
The DNA here is from genome assembly GCF_014529385.1 of Adiantum capillus-veneris. Classification (NCBI taxonomy): domain Eukaryota; kingdom Viridiplantae; phylum Streptophyta; class Polypodiopsida; order Polypodiales; family Pteridaceae; genus Adiantum; species Adiantum capillus-veneris. Next base: position 76,936,738 of record NC_140952.1, on the reverse strand, counting down.
ATGAGGCTCTCTTTTGATCATGAAATAGAAGAGCTATTTTTGTGCTACTCTTTGTGTCATTTGTTATCAAATGTTGATAATGATCTATGCTACGTTTGAAAATTCCTCAACACCACATGATTCTCTTTCCTCTTCTCCATCTCAAGGACTACTTCTTAGTAATTATAACAAGCAAATGTGGCTAATAAATTAAAGGAACTCTTAATAGAAGACAATGATGATTTTCCACAAGATTTATCGCTTGGGTTACTATCAACACGTTATGTGCAACACAACATAGATGTGGTTGCATGTAGTAAGCCCATTAGTAAACTACCTTATAGGTTGAGTCATTTTGAGGCTGTTGAGGTAGAGCATCAACTTGTTGAATATCTCAATCAAGTTCACCATGGGCTTCTCCCATTTTATTAGTGAAGTTAAAAGACAGTAGAATGTGCATGTACATAATAATTATCATGGTCTTAATGCATCTACTATTAAGAATAAGTATCTACTGCCAAGGGTCAATGAGTTGTTTGATAAACTCACACATGTACTTTTTTTTACCACAAATAGAGACACAATCAAGGTATCATCAACTAAGAATTAGACTTGTTGACATACCTATAATTGCTGTTTAAACAAGGTTTTGATCTTAAGAATTTTTGGTTTTGCCTTTTGATTAAATCAACGCTCCATCTACTTTCATGAAACTCATGGATAATGTTTTGAAACCTATCTAGGCAAGTTTGTCGTTATGTTTCTTGATGGAATTTTAGTCTATAGTGTATAGAAGGAAGAGCAATTACAACATCTGAAGCAGAGGTGTTTGATCTTCTTCGGCAACAATACGCTAAGGAGTCCTAGTGTGATTTTTTGAAGATCCAAGTTTACTATTTTGGGTATATAATTTCTATTGTAGGCCTTCATATGGACCAGTCCAAAGTGAAAACCATCCAGTAATGGTCTTCTCGTAAAAAAATGGAAGAGCTCTAAATTTTCTTACAATTTACAAGTTTTTATAGCAGGTTTTAAAAAAACTATGAAACGACATTCAAAACCAAGGGTAAAGCATTTCATTAAGCATAGGATCAACATCAAAGTTTGATGCACTTAAAGTCGCTCTAGTTATGGCACCCATATGAGCTATTGTGGATCCAGTGAAACCTATTGTGCTCTTGATTGTGCTTGAGACATATGCAACTTATATGCTAACAATCAAGTTATTGGAGAAGCATTTCTTCTTCAAGAGGAAAGCCAATTGCTTTTGAAAGCAAGAACCTTGATCTTTCATAGCAAACTTATTTTGCTTATGAAAGGGAGTTATATGCAACAATGTATGCTTTGAAAAAGAGAAGAAATGACATTATTTGTATGGTGCTCAATTTAAAATAGTGTTTGACAATGAAAGTATCAAATGGTTTATATGTAGGATTTGATGCCAATAAGCTCAAGGTGGCTTGAAGGCTAGAGTAGCCATAGCTTCATACAGTAGAGAGAGAAGAACACACACTTTTCAAAAGTGTACTCAATACACAAAAAAAGGCTAGTAATATTAGCATAGAGTAATGTACAGCATAGGCTTGGGCCTTATTTATGTACAAAGCTAGAGTGGCTATCCGATTGATGACTCTCCATGTGGCCCTTCTTAGAAGCTTACAGCTTATAGGAAAAATGCCAATAGCAAATAATATACACATGTAGAGGTGTTTCCCATAGTACAAGAGCAAGGACATGTCTATCTCAACAATCCTCCCCTTAGGCATGGATTATACTGAATGCAGCTGGATTGAGACCTAAACGCCACACAAACTAAAGTCACATAGACTGAGTGGTCTCATCATATGGTTTCACATAGACTAAGAAATCCTCCCCTTAAACAAACAAGATGGAAGACTATTTATTATACATCAATATACTCGCAAAAGTAGTTGGGGACGGCACACACATGGAGAGGATTCTCTGCATGTTGAGATGCATTTGATGTGGATGACCTTTGATGCCGCAATTGCTACAATACTTTTCCTTGTAGTAGTCCTTGCAGAAGTGTCCAGGCTTGCCACACTCATAACACTTCTTGTTATTTAATCTAGGTGATGATGATGACGCCCTAGATATGTTGATGATGATGTAAAATAAGCTCCTCCCACTGATTCAGATTTCTTCTTATTTTTCTTTTCTTCTTCATGGATTGCCCCTGCAACATATTGCAAAGAAGGTATAGGTTCCTTTACTCTAAGACTGTGACTATGTTGTCAAAACTTTCAGGTAGAGCACTCAGGAGCACAACGACTTGGTCTTCTTTCAGGACTTGGCACTGAATGTAAGTGAGCTGCGTGATTATGCTTATTAGTCTGTTAACGAGACTTGAAACATCCTCCCCTTGACGCATAGTAAGTTTGTAAAGATTTTTCTTTAAGCTAATCTTACTTTGCTTTTGTTTAGCACCAAAGTTATGTTCCAGAATATCCCATGCTTGGATTGCAGTGGTGCAGCTATCTGTAAAGTGTACATAATTATCGTGGAGTGATGTGATAATTATGTCGAGTGCTTGTTCATCTTTAGCTTGTACTTGTGTGATTTGGGCACTAGTGAGAGTGCCTTTGACAGAAGTGGATGATTCGCTTACCCTTGGTTTTACAACAGACCATAGTTGCTTTTTCATAAGCTTGCAACTTGGTCTGCCAAGTGTGAAAATTGTCCCCATTGAATTTTTCAACCCCCTTCTCTCCCATGATGCAAAGTGGTTGCAAACACGGAGGGTCTCAGTCTTACCAGTAGAGATACTCTCTCTATGGCAGTGTCTTGCCCTTTACAAGAGGTGGCATGAATGCGGGATTATGCCTAATTGTGAATTCACTCTTTGCAAATAGGATTTTGCAAAGTACCTCTTCATAAAAAGAACTTAGTCTTGAAGCCGAGAGAGTTTTGAATATTCGCTTTGCACTTTGTGAGGCTCTAGTTGCTTGTAAGCAATTTACAGCTTAAAAACTTTATATAGAAGATGTTAACTGAGCCGACATCAGTTAATAGGAGCTGCTAAAGATCAAAGCCTTATGAATGCACATCGAAGATGAATATGAAGAAGCAGTGAAGATTGGAGTTACACACTTTTCACATTTTTTTTCAAAATGGCCATGTATTGTAATTTCCCGGTTTATTTAGCCATTGTGATCATTGTAACATGTTACGCACTCAATAAGAGTTCCAAGATGTAGAGCATAGGTCACTTAGTGTACCTGGGTTGCAGATACAATAAGTGTGGAGCCTCAAAGGTCTTGGGCACCGGACATTACACATTTTAAACCGTGGCTAAAGTATAAAAGCCAACTTTGTAAAGTTTTGATCAAGTTTTGGATAATGAAATATACAGCGTGAGCTAACGGCGCTCACTCCTCTCCTTATCGCGCTTCCTACTCCCTCCCCGGTTGTCACACTGTAGTCGCGTTTGTTGCATTGCAACCGCAGGTAAGAGCTCTACGCATTGACGTAAACACATCACAGTAATTCGTAGTTTTTGGCGTCGCTGACCCGCGGCGTAATTTCTTCATAACTAGGAATTTACACTTTCAAATCAAAAACTAAGCAGAGGCGCGGTATTGGGGCATCATTGCTAAGCATTTAGATGCATTCTGGGTCGAAAACGACTAGGTCAAAAATCCACTATTTTTAATAATGGCGATGTTGTAACTTGACCTAAAGTGGGGTTTGAGACTATAAGCATGTGTGCTTAGGTCTTATAAACATGTCTTAGAAGTTTCGTTACGTTCGGATGTCATTTGATGCTACAACGGATGTGATTTGTTTGCCGATGAGCGATTGGCTTTTGGTGATTTCAATCACTTGAGTGTAGCTTGAGTTAGATGCGAGTTGTTAGTTGTTTTTCGAGAGATTGACAACCTCTTGTAGCCTCTACGCACTAGTCGAGTCAGTTTCGTCCCATGGATTGACAATTTAATCGTGGTTCTCGCTAATATTGCAATAAGATAGGATGGTGAGGTTAGACATGCGTCTCACAGAAGATGAGTAAAAAACAAAAAACAAGGAGCTTGTCGCTTGTAGCTATGTGTTGTGGAGAGTGTTGTTGATGTTGTCGAGCTGCCACGAGATGAGGATTTCCACAATGTTGTGTATACGCTTGTGAAGGATTTTTTTTTTTACTTTGCAATGCGCAATGCATGTGGGACACGTTGCTTAAGGAGTTTAAGGGAGCCAAGGGATATGCAGCCGTTTGAAAACAATTATTTTTTTATAAAGCTTCACAAGAAGTTGACGAATTCGAAGAGTAGCAAATGTCGCAGGGAAGCAGGTACCGTCCATGGAAGGGGCGATGGCGTTCTTCAGCTATTGAGCGATTTGAGGCTTCAACTGAGGTCGCCTCGCTCTTGTGCTTTCATCCATGAAGCCCGATCATGAATATGATCTATCCATTGAGCCACAGGACTTTGTGTGTGTGTGTGTGTGTGTGTGTGTGTGTACATTTGAAATCAGCCCTACTGTGAAGCTTGAATCCAGCGCTGCAGCTTACCGCAACCATTAAAGACGTTCAAGAAGCCCCTCCGTCCTTATGAGAAGTAGCGGCTCAATGTAGAACTGAAGCTCGTAAGGGAATATGGACTCCGTAGCAATAGAAAGCTGTTGAGAATTCAATATGCATTGAGCTGTATTCGCATCAATGCCCGAAAGACTAGATGCTCGTAAGGCCAAGGAAAATCCTCTTTGAAGCCTTACACAACAGTTCTATGCTCCCCAAAAGCGCACCTTGAATTGCTTAGCTTCAAAGCTCAAGAGATTTCAATTTCTACTTCTCACTCTCGACCTTCTATTGCCTGACTTTTTCCATAGAGATCTAAAATCTAAGCTTACTACCAAGGAGGTGCTGCACAAGGGGGGTGACAAAGGGATGCACCAAGCTCTGATACCAGTTAGGGTTTGATGGCAATAAGCTCAAGGTGGCTTGAAGGCTAGAGCAGCCATAGCTTCATACAATAGAGAGAGAAAAACACACACTTTTCAAAATTGTACTCAATACACAAAAAAAGGCTAGTAATACTTTTAGAATAGAGTAATGTACAGCATAGGCTTGGGCTTTATTTATGTACAAAATTGGAGTGGCTATCTGGTTGATGACTCTCCTTGTGGCCCTTCTTAAAAGCTTACAACTTATAGGACAAATGCCAATAGCAAATAGTATACACATGTAGAGGTGTTTCCCACAGTAGAAGAAGAAGGACATGCCTATCTCAACATTATAATAGTCTTATTTGAAGGATCAAAAGGCCGAATGGCCCGAGATTCTTTAGGAGTATGATGTAAAGCTTCCGTATTATAAAGGATTAATTCAATTGAATGCCTAAGATCAACTCTCTTTTGTTCATGGAATTTAAAAGTGAGTTTTTATAGTCAATGCGAGCATGACGATGCATACTCTAAGGAGTGAATTCATGTCAACAAGAGGTATCCTTTCCACTCTAATGGGTCTCCAATGTTGGTAGTGTATCTATTTCCTCAACACCCGATTCTCCTCCCTTGAGTGATGAACTAACTGGATGGATTTTTCCATTGAAGATGGGTACCTATCCCACAAGGAGAGGCTTTGTGTAGTACCAACAAACACAAACATTCGATGATGCTAAACTGTTTATGAATTTCATGACAATCCAAGTGCAGGGTACCTAGGCATAAAAAATCCTTATGCACTTGTATGACGACAGTTTTACTAGCTGGGATTACATGGACATGTTTAAGACTACATCTTACATTTCCAAAAATGTCAAGTTAATAAAGTAGAGCCCTTGAAGATAGGAGGTCTTTTACATTCTTTTGAGATTCCCAATGGTAAATGAAAAAGTATCTATATAGAATTTATTGTGGGTCTACCAACCACCATACAAGGTAATGACTGTGTATGGATGATTGTAGATAGGTTGAATAAACTTTGTAAGTTTATGCAACCAAATCCACCACTAAAACTCCAGAGTTAGTCAAGTTATTTGTTGACAATCTGCATCAATTATATAATTTTCCTAGCAATATTGTGAGTGATCATGATCCCAAATCTAATAAACACTTATGGAGGACTGTCTTTGAATGGTTGGGAACACAACTCACTCAAGACTGCACATCATCTAGAGAGGATGATAAAACTAAATAAGTTAACCAGATGCTAGAGAATATGCTATGAGCATACGTTAACAAAAATCAATCTGATTGGGAAGATTATCTTCCTACTCTAGAATTTCCTTATACTAGTGTAAATAATGTCACTGCACGATTTAGTCCCTTCATGCTTTTGTACTGTTTTGAAACTTAGCTCACCAGTTATGATGAGGTTGGCTATAGGGAGAATTTAACAAGTCAAGGACTTTATCCATGTCCATATGGATATTGTAAAAATTGATCGTCAAAATGTTCAACAAGCATAGGATAGATATAAGAAGAATGTTGATGAGAATCATCGACCAATCACTTTCACGGAAGGTGGAGAGATATTTTTATGTATTCTAGAGCATTCATAAATTCTAAAAAAGGGTCTACACTCAAGTTATATCCTAGATATTGGGGCCCATTCAAAATACTCAAGCGAGTTGGAGATATTGCCTACAAAATTTCTTTGCTTGTGCCCTCTCATATTCATCCAATTTTTCATGACAACGTTGTTGATTAATAGGTTTTGGTTTATTTCATTGAGCCTTTCACCCAACCACATGAACCCGAGCATATTCTTGACTTCCATGATCTACATAATCGTTGGTGCATCCAAAGAGTGTAAATGCTAGAAAGAATGGAAAGCAGTGTCAAGGGTGATTATAGATGTGTACGAGAATGTCAGAGCAAGTGAAGACCCAATGCAAGCAAAGCAGTTCATGATGTGTATGACTTATGTGGTTATGTAGGCCAAGTGGAGGGGTTGGATGCTTGGAAAAAAGGGTTTTCATGTGAAAAGCCTCTTAGGATACGCAAGGCAAGTTGGATAGTGGATGCCATGTGGTTAGTGAAAGAAAGAAAAGTGGGTAAGTGAATTAACTTTACTACATGAGGGAGGCCGAAAGTCCCATTCTATAAAATTTTTCTAAAATTTGTTTCCTGTAATAAGGGGCTCTCTTAAAGAAGGAAAAGGTCATTTTAGACATTTCCATGTCTCATGCATGTAGGATAATTCCACACCAGCTGGAAGATATTTACACGTCTCCATGTCTCACGCATGTAGGCTAATTCCACACCAGCTTGGGAGATATTTCAGTTTTCATAATCTGCTATTTTTGGAGGCTAATACTAGGACAGAGAAGGAGAGAAAGCTCTAAGAAAGCCTTTTTGTGTATGCTCCACCGTAGCCAATCACTTGAGGAAAGAAGCAAGATTTAATTGCATCGTCTATGGTGTCGTCTCTCCCATTCCTTCTTCTCTTCTCTTCTATTGTGCAACGATGTTGGTGTGTGTGAGCCCTCGGAGCCAATTGATATGCGCGCGCGCACGCACACACAGATATATATATATATATATATATATATATATATATATATATATATATATATATATAGAGAGAGAGAGAGAGAGAGAGAGAGAGAGAGAGAAGTTATGCTTGTGGTTGAGAATGAGGAGAAGGTATCAAACCGATTGGAATACAATAAGCTGTGCTTTTGTGTTTGATTGTGGGCTTGAGTATGTGCAGAGGAGTGTTTGCAGTGAAATTTTGTTGTCTAATGTGTTTTCTGGAGAGGATCAGGATGCGGGTGCTATGATTCCACTTGAGCTATAGAAAAACGTGTGTGTTGTCAGGTGTGTTCCTCTTTCCCCCTTCCATCATCACCATGTGCGTCATCAAGCATTAGTTAAGTGAAAAGATAAACTTGATGAAGGTACCACTTGGGAAAACATTAGTGTTATTAAGAAGAAATACCCCACTTTCCCTACGAGGCAAAAAAACTACTGACCCGTGTTTTAAAACGCCATCACAAGTCATTGCCCCTCTTCTTCTATTCCTCTTTGCCATGCCATGTCTCACTTCACAATGCAAGAGCATGAGGCTCTGACACGATGACAAAGTTGACGATGTGGACACGTAGAAGTGGGGAGAGAGTTCACGAGAGTGAGGCACTTGGGAAAACATTAGTGTTCTTAAGAAGAAATACCCCACTTTTTCTACGAGGCAAAAAAACTACTAACCGGTGTTTTAAAACACCATCACAAGTCACTGCCCCTCTTCTTCTATTCCTCTTCGCCATGCCATGTCTCATTTCACAATCCAAGAGCATGAGGCTCCGACACGATGACAAAGTTGATGATGTGAACACGTAGAGGTAGGGAGAGACAAGGGGAAAGAATGCACGAGAGAGAGAGAGAGAGAGAGAGAGAGAGAGAGAGAGAGAGAGAGTTGCTCAGAACCAACCAACACAACAATGAATTAAATGATTATACAATAGGGGTAGAGGTGCCTTTATATAGCAATTTGGGGACCTTAAGTACCTCATCCTAGTAAATTTCCCTACCTAGAATCATGTAAAATAAGTGAAATAAATACCTAAAAGACATACTAGATATCGAGACCACATTGGGCATTCACTTGATATTGCATAAACTTTAACACGCCCATCTTTAGGTAGCCGGTGTGTAAGCTACCTTACTAAGCCCCGTGTCACACATTCGCATGTGCGATGTAGAGTTGGTTAAAGCTCACACATTATACAAGACTTGTTTTCTGAGACAAAAAGAAGACGGAGGTTACACCCTGCCCACCCATGGACACCAGTGGGTAAAACACATGAGAGCAAGGCACCCCCATAGGCTTCAACGTGCTAAAAGAGCTAGTCTATGGTCTATATTCATTTGCTGCCCACATGACTAATATGAGGTCTTAAATGACCCCAAGCGGTGGGATCTATGGATGGCGTTGAGTGGGGGGAATCTCGAGGACATCGAACGACAGACAAAAAGTCAACTTGGAGTTGCGAGCAGGATTTGAACCCGGGCGACTACGGGGAGAGGCACACACTCTATCCACGTGCATGCGAGCGTTTGGTTGTCCAAGATGGGAAAACATAAATATATAAATTGAACAAAAATGTTGAAAAGTAAACTCGGACGTAAAAAGGAAACTCGGACAAATCTGAAGGTTTTGCCAAACGTTTAGCTTTTCGTGCCTTGCTTTCTTGCTGTCGATCCCATGACTTGAGGTTCCATCAAGAACCCGTGTTACTTAGTCACGAGGGTTGGTTGCCTCTTAAATTCAAAGTGTAAGGCCTTATTATGCACGCCTAAAAGGAAGAAAAAGGATTTGCAAATTGCCATCATTGGCTTACCGAGTGGCACTAAACGACAAGCTTTATCCATGCTTTAGACCCGTGTCACACATGGACATTGCACAAGCATTAAAAGGGTGTGTTTGGGTGTTGGTTGTGCACATGAGAGGTGGAGGCTAAAAATTTCATATTTGTAGTGCAAACAAGCTGGTGGTTTGAGCGAGAGTAGCAGAAGTTGAAGCGTATTGGAACGACTTCGAACACTCACTCTCTTAGTAGAAGTTGAAGCATTTTGAACGTCTTTGCACACACACTCACTCTCTTCCATGTCCCCAAAAGAAGCTACAAATGGATGAGGGGGAAGAGCTGCCTCACTCTGCCCACAAACATGCACCCTACTGGCCAATGCCTTTTTGCCATATCATCCACACACACGTTTGGGTGGACATGTGTGACAAGGGCCTTAGGCCGTATTCACACTAAATCGGTGGAAGGGGGACATGATGGCTGTGGCCAATGACAAGCTTCCATGTGGACAATAGTGTCACATAGGGTGGTGGAAGAGGGAAAAAGAAAGCCCACATCATGGCCAATGACAAGCTTCCATGTGGACAATAGTGATCACATAAGAGGGAAAAAGCGAGTCCACATCATGGCTTTCCCCTCAATACATTTCCGACCCCAACCCTTGCCCAAAGCACTCTTCAATCCTAACAAGCCCCTTACTGACCAATTCGATTCTTCCATGGAAGCAATACTCATGATTTCTTCCACCGCCATGCATGAATTGTTTTGGGCGAAAGAGCTTGTTGCATAGTACTTCCACTTAGAAGGCATGAGTGTGCCTTTTTCTTTTACAATGCTGTGTGAATTGGGTCTTAGGCCTGTATCACACTAGTCTGGACGAATGAGCTGCATGCTGAGCTGGTCCAATCATGTTGTATGCTTCAAATTTGCTGCTGTCACACAACACGATGGTCATGAAGAAGAAGAGCCGACGTGGATGTGCAGCTCATGGCCAACGCTTTTGCACCTTTGCCGAGGGGTCACCTTTTCCCTCTCTTGCCCGAGCGATGTTCTCTTTACGCTGATTATGTACTGCCTCATATGACAATTTCAACGGGCACACATTGCGCTACTCTCCTCCGCGTTGTGGTCACCATATGCCACACCAGTGGTCATGTGTGACAAGGGCCTTAGCCTATGGTAGGCCAACATTTTTGCTTGCCTTGGAAGTTGCAACCGTTGATGAGGGGAGGCCTTTGTTTGAAATGAGGCGGTGGGAAAGCCCGGCAAAAGATGGTCCTTTCAAAAAGCTGCCCGTTGCGGTGTTAGAAAGCCATCAATAGCCGTCAGATCCAAGAAAGGATCATCGACGGTTTAGATGTGAAGAAGGCATGTGAGTCACAGAGAGCCGTTGGATGGTTCGATTGACGCTCTATATCAACTCTCACAACCCGGTAAAAGTCAGGCCACAGTCAGCAGAAGTCCCTCAGTGCTTGCCATTGCCAAATCATCATCTCCGTTCGTCTTCTTTCCTATTCTGCTCTTTCCACAGCTCTGCAACCATGCGTGAGATTCTGCATGTGCAAGGAGGCCAATGTGGCAACCAGATAGGGGCCAAATTCTGGGAGGTGGTCTGCACAGAGCACGGCATTGATCCCACTGGGAACTATAGCGGAGACTCCGACATTCAGCTGGAGCGAGTGAACGTCTACTACAATGAAGCGAGCTGCGGCCGCTATGTCCCGCGTGCTGTGTTGATGGATCTGGAGCCCGGCACCATGGATAGTGTGCGTAGTGGCCCCTACGGTCAAATCTTCCGCCCTGATAATTTCGTCTTCGGACAGTCCGGCGCTGGAAACAACTGGGCCAAGGGTCACTACACTGAAGGTGCTGAGCTTATCGACTCCGTTCTTGACGTTGTGCGCAAAGAGGCTGAGAACTGTGACTGTCTCCAAGGTGCACTTCTTCTCTGTTAGTACTTGCATTGAAGCAGTAGGGAGCAAGTGAACAGGTTTCTTTGATTTTTCTGCATTGCATTGCGCAATGGTTCATTCCATTGCCTACCTTCTCAGAATTTTTTTTTTCTCGCTAGTTGCTATGGACGTGGATCTTAAGGACACATTCGGTCTACATCAGTGGCTTCTGTGTTTCTTGAACATTCTTTTTTCCGGCATGATGCTTATTTGAGTATGACCTGCGCTATCTGGTCTACCATCATCTTGTTCGATTTTGATATATGAATAGTTTGCCTGTGTATTAGCTTTCTTTTTGTTTTTCTGTCTTAATTCTGTTGTTGTGCCATTGTGTTTTAATCTGGAATTGGTCCCTTTTTCGCATTGTGAGGTAGGAAGGTTTCCTCTGATGATTTCTATTTCCCAGGTTTCCAAGTTTGTCATTCGCTTGGTGGTGGCACTGGATCTGGAATGGGAACCCTTCTCATTTCCAAGATTAGGGAAGAATACCCAGATCGTATGATGATGACCTTTTCTGTCTTCCCATCTCCAAAGGTGTCGGATACGGTGGTGGAGCCCTATAATGCCACACTTTCTGTGCATCAGCTTGTGGAAAATGCAGATGAGTGCATGGTTCTTGACAATGAGGCTCTGTATGACATCTGCTTCAGAACCCTCAAACTTGTGACTCCGACATGTAAGTTGTGTGTTGGTGTGTGTGTGTGTGTGTGTGTGTGTGTGTGTGTGTTTGCTGATTTGCTTCAGGATTGTCTTTAATGATTGCCATTCTGACCTCTTTGTTGTTTGTCTTTCAGTCGGTGACCTGAATCATCTGATCTCTGCGACAATGAGTGGAGTCACATGTTGCCTTAGGTTCCCTGGGCAGCTTAACTCAGACCTACGCAAGCTCGCTGTAAACCTCATTCCATTCCCACGTCTGCACTTCTTCATGGTGGGCTTTGCTCCTTTGACATCTCGTGGGTCACAGCAGTACCGAGCTCTTACTGTGCCAGAGCTTACCCAACAGATGTGGGATGCAAAAAACATGATGTGCGCTGCCGATCCTCGTCATGGCCGCTATCTCACAGCCTCCGCTATGTTTAGAGGGAAGATGAGCACCAAGGAAGTTGACGAGCAACTCATCAATGTGCAGAATAAGAATTCTTCCTACTTTGTGGAATGGATTCCAAACAATGTGAAGTCAAGTGTTTGTGACATTCCTCCTGTTGGGCTGAAGATGGCATGCACATTCATTGGGAACTCAACCTCCATTCAGGAAATGTTTAGAAGGGTTAGTGATCAGTTCACTGCTATGTTTAGGAGGAAAGCTTTCTTGCATTGGTACACAGGTGAGGGTATGGATGAGATGGAGTTTACTGAAGCAGAGAGCAACATGAACGATCTTGTGTCTGAATATCAACAGTATCAAGATGCTAGTGCGGAGCCGGAGGGTGAGTACGAGGAAGAATATGATGAGGCATAGGTTTCTTTGATTCGAGCCTCGAGGATGAGCTGCTGCTTGCAGCTGTTTACTTCTTGAAAAGTTGTTATTTGTAACATCCATGTAAAAGCCCCATAGACTGTTTGTTGTATCGGATGGCTAAATGGTTTGTTTATTAATTAAGAATGATGTGTTGGACTTTTTCTATCTATGTATTTCCAAGTGAGCGGCGAAGGCCTTTCTTTGAACGTTCTCGCTTTTGCATGAATCTTACTAAATCCATTCATGTAGCATTCTTTGTATGCAATCAATCACCTATGCTTAAATCTACAAGTCATGTATGTCATATGCAATCAATCATCTATGCGTCAATCTCGATGCCATGTTGGTTGCTTGACATGTTTTAGCATATGCATCTTTCATCAGGTAATCTTTGAAAACGTTTATTCTTAAGAGACTTCTCATGAGGTGAATTTTGTAGCTTTCGCTGTTCTAGCAATTCTGTAATCGAAACTAGTTTGAGAGATCTGTGTAATTAAAGAAATGGAGATACTATTAAGAGAATATGGAATCGAATACATTGTTTAGCATCAACAAAGCACAGGGACCTACAACAATTTATGAGAAGAGAAATGTACGAACAGTATCTGAAGTGAACCACGTGCAAATATAGAGTTGCTTTGATTTTAACTAATGCTGAACTTAATGGACAGTAAAAGACGAGTAAATATTATAGATAAGTAAATGCATTTAGAGTATATAAACAACCTTCAAAGCCCTTGTTCCTCCCAACAAATCCACATGAGAGAGGAGAGGAGAAGACTCAATAGAGATGCTCCTTGTGTTATGATACTCAATTATAAACTGAATGTTAAATTGAGAGTAAAAAATGGAAATACTTGATCTTTGCTCTTGCATTGATAGATTCCATCGCTAGTCTAATGTGATGCCTTACCAAATGCGTCCTTTTTACACCCGATATATCATAGAGAGAGTCCTATACCATGAAGTTCTAGAGTGGAGATGTTGCTCTTCTATTTTTGACATAGATCTTTTCAAGGACGATTTAGATCCTTTGGAATGGAATCAAGCATGCTCCTTTGCTATTGCTTATTACAACAATAATCTTGAATTTTTGTAAAGTGTGCTCTTTGTTTTTATGATCACACTTTACAAAGAGCACACTTTACAAAAATATTTGTATGAACGCTTTTAATTTTTCTCTTTTCAATTTGAAGCATAACATAATCAATTTCGTTCAACTCGTGTGCTTTGTGATGCGCTTATTAGCATTCTTAGTATAAAGTTTTTGCGAATGCTTGATAGTATTTGTCAGGACAAGTTAAAGCCAACTAAGGCAAAGGGAGTCCAACTAGGGCAAAGGGTTGGGTGGTGGACTCTTAGGTTCTAGTTCCCCTTGTCTTACACTGGTATCAGAGCTAGGGGAGGGGAAGGCCATGGAAGAGGGAAGGAGAAGGGGCTTGCTTTTGCATGGCTTATTGCATGTCTTCTCTCTCTCTCTCTCTCTCTCTCTCTCTCTCTCTCTCTCTCTCTCATGGCGAGCATGGCCGCTTGGTTAGAGTACAAGGGACCGACAGCCGACAGGCCGCAGCGTGGGCAAGAGCCTTTGGAAGAAGAAGGCCGTAGAGTTCTTGGCTCAGCGTGTGCAAACGCTCTTGCTAGGCGGGAAGGCCGAAGCCACAACGAGGAGATCATAGCATGTGAGAACCACATCCTTCTCAACACTTAAAAAAAAACTTATTTGATTCAGTTTTCTCCTTAAAAATGTTTTTTTAAAAACAGTGAGAACAATTAAGAAGGAAAAAAAATGACAATTTCTCTCCTTTTTTCTCACAGAGAAGCTCTCTCTCTCTCTCTCTCTCGCTCTCTCTCTCTCTCTCTCTCTTCACGTATGCTAGGTTGGACTTTAGAAGATGTAGAGAGCACTTGGTATGATTGGAGTGTATGCAATATCATCTTGGAAGGATGGTGTCCAATTGGCAATAGTGTGAGTCAAGAAGATGGCATTCCCACTCGCTTTAGAGAGCATTAAGGAGTTTTTTTAATTGTAGTTTGTGGATAAGATTTTTGGCATTTTGTATTAACAAAAGCTTGAGAAAGATATTTTTTTGGCTTTTGTATTGACAACTTCTTGTGTCTTTTTCTCCAATGGAAATTTACTGATGGTACTTTCTAACAAATTTGAATATACATTATTCCATAGTTTATTACAATTCTCTCCCTATTTAGATTCGAAATCTTACAATTGGCAAGCATGTTGATGACATTTTAGTGAAAGCTAAGATTCTTTTGTACATTTTTTGATTATACAATAGAAAATTTGTGTACTTGTCAATTAAATTCATATAGAATTATGAGTCTATTTATTTAAATTTCTAAAAAACTTGATTGTAGATCACTACTTATTGTCTCTCGTGGCTCCATAACATACAAATTAGTTGTAAAATAATATGAGGATTAAAAAAATTCATCCAGGTTTTGTTAACATAAGAAACATACTATCTTCATGATCGGCTACATATTGAGAATAATTCTTGATATATATATATATATATATATATATGTATAAATAATATTATACATTGAATTTCTACAAATGGTCCATTTACTCTCCATGTATCATTCCAAGTAATCTTTAAATTGTGAAAACTAGCACACAATATGCTTAGTACTCTCAACTTCAAAAAAGAGAGCTGTGGATATTTTTGAGAGTGCACACAGACTTTCTCCATGTCCTTGTCTTCGTGCAATTGACAAGAAGGGAATCGTCGAGAGTCCCTTGAAGAAAAAAACTACAGTACTAAAAGAGTGGCAGTTATCTAGCTTGAGAGACTATTGGGGTGAGGACAATCTTCTACTCGAAGGTCCTTTTACAAAAAAATGTATATGTATCATATGATAATATCATTGTGAATCTAGATCCTGATGTGAACTTAGCTCTTCAATGCCAAGTCAAAGGAGTGTGTAGTATTAAGTTGCTCCTCTCACAAGAGCATAAAAGAAACATACAACTCTTCTTTGTGGGAGAGTTTATCAATGGACAAGATGGCATAGAATGCCTTTCAACAAATAGAGTAGCATGGAGTCTACCAACAAGCGATGGTGTATATGCCAACATATAGAATATGACATAAGTTCTTCTTCATACCTTAAGGCAGTAAGTAATGGAGATTAATTAACATATGTAATGAGTGATTATCACTTCAGAAATCGCTTATTGCAACCCGGATATCCCGGGTGTGCTAAGGGGTGAAAAATGAAGTGTATGAGAAAGTATATTTTTGTATTGTGTATTTTTACTCATAATATTTTTACATGAAAATTTTTTACATAGAGAAAATATTTGTGGTTACTAGTGTGAATTAGGTACATAAAAAAATTTCCAATGTAAAAAATGGGGGTGACAAAAATTAGCACCAGTTACAAATGTAAGATTCACATTAAGAATAGGTATAAAAATTCATTTTCATGGGCATATGTATGAATGTTGATATTTACACCATTTTTTCGTGGGTGAGAAAATGCTAAAACTTGTTGTGATAGCCATCGACAGTCCCTTTCGACAACTACTCAAAGCATATATGTGGGCATGCAATTGTAAAAGATCAAATGTATATACATGTACATGTATATATATGTACATGCACATACATGGCCCCAATTGTAAATGTATATACATGTACATGTATATGTATGTACATGCACATACATGGCCCCGAGTGTAAAAACTTAGCGTCAATTAGTAAGATCAAGGGATGCAATATGAATCTTTCATTGAATAATTCCATAATGGAAAGCCAATAAAGTTTTTGGCAAGAGGACACCATGGGTGATTTTAGCCACATGACATGGGTGTACATTTTGAGGGATGCAATATAAATGTTTCATTGAATAGTTCCATAATGGAAAGCCAAGAAAATTGTTGGCAAGAGGACATGATGGGTGATTTTAGCCACATGACATGGGTGTATATTTTGAGGGCGGAATTAGAAAAGTTAATGGTAGAAAAAGAGCTCCTTCCCCCCCCCCCCCGGGGGCTGGGAGTCCCCTACCCCAAACCGCATCTAGCTAGGTACATGGTGCCTCCTCTGCAGAAGCTCATGATGTTGAACACTATGCGAAAAACAAGGGAAAAGGGCCCTTTCTAAGTTTCCTACATGGGGAAATGCCCAAAAATTCTTGTATTTACTTAACATAATATGGCGGAGGGGAGGGCCCTCCTCCACACTATCTCGCACGGGCATGCTCAAATGGGATCGACGACTGAGGTGATCTGGGCCGTTGGATGCGCATTTGGTAAATTAGGGGTGTTTGGTAAATTCGGGAAGCAAAGTAAATTCGGGCAAGCTTGTAAATTCGGGTCGATCTGCACCCCATGTCTCGAACCCCCGACCTCCCTACCACGAGCCATGTGCACTAACCACTATGCCCTTATGCATACGTTGAAATATAGGCGATTTGAGTATGTCATATTGTAAATGTGGGCCGATTAGTAAATTCGGGACAAATTTGTAAATTCGAGGCAACCTCATATCTGACAGTCCATAATTGACGCACGTCGCCTTTTTCTCCTCCACCATTGATCCCATTTGACCATGTCTGTGTGATATAGTGATGAGGGAGTGCCCTTTACAAGTGGCTCAAGCTGTGAGATGAAAGCTACATTCCAAAAGAGGGAGAGAGAAACGGCCACATGCGATTGAGGCCTATGTCACACTGGGACAGGCACAAGCAGGCCAAGCTGAGTTGGCATGCATGTATTCGCGCACGCCAAAAGCTGCAGGTGGCCACGAGCGTTGTGAGAGGGACGGCCTATGTTGCCCATCCCACTTTTGAAGGTTGTGGCCAGCTGCATAAAGTGACCATGGGAAGAGCACCGATAGGGCTTGAACAGTGACATGCAGCGTGGAAACCGAAAAGCCCACCATTTGGCTATCGTCGATTTGATGTCCTGTGGCTGTGACATTTATAATATTACCTGGTGTGACACAAAACAGCCGGCCTCCTTCCAAACAAGTGAAAGGATCACGATGGCTTTTTAAAACAAATGGCTTATATATTATGAAAGGGCCCCAATAATAAGATAAATGGTGCACATTGCACATTAGTATTTTGAAACACAATAAAACAAAAAGGAAGTAGAATAAAAAGACACATTAAAAATCAAAACAAAAGAATATTTTAATGCTTTCAAATAAGAATAAAAAATAATTAAACAATTTAGTGAAGTAGTTTTGTTTTTTGAAATCCTCAAATGAGAGAATCGTTTATCAATACCTCACTGTTTGAGAAAGATGTGCCTGAGCTTAAGCTTAAACCAATTGAAAATCGAACTTAGCCGGTTGCAAAGGATGGCAAAGTAAAAAAACCCAATATAATATACTAAAAAATAGTTCGAATATTTTACAAATTTAAAAATTTCTACGAATATTTTCATTTTGTATTTGTATAAGGAGAAAACTTGCCACTTAAACAAAAAGACTTTTTAAAAGATTGCATCATAAGATCAAACTCCTATGAATATTTTGTTTAATGTTTTGATCTCTAAAGTCATTTTCAAGCATGCAGAGAAAGTAAATGTTGCCAATGTTAACTTAAACAATAGAATGCAAAGAAAAATAAACAAAAAATGTGAAATGAAAGGTAAGTCTTTATCATGCACTGAAAACTGTTAAGCCCCCTAACCTAACCCAACAATAACTAGTTTCTAAAAACTAAGGGGTTTCTTTTAGAAAGCTAAAAAGAGCTTGGGAGACCGCCCCCGGTGTGACATAGGCTTGAGCCAAGACAGTGTGCTGTGAGCCCAAAGCTACGAACAAAGTAGGGAAAAAAACGCATCCA
Organism: Adiantum capillus-veneris; assembly: GCF_014529385.1. NCBI lineage: Eukaryota > Viridiplantae > Streptophyta > Polypodiopsida > Polypodiales > Pteridaceae > Adiantum > Adiantum capillus-veneris. The sequence continues at coordinate 76,918,259 of NC_140952.1, read as the reverse complement.
GCCGTATTGACCAGCAGCTCCTCGAGTCCTCGACTATATTGGCGAGCAGGTAACGACTCTCTCAGGTGACAAATACAACTGGCCTCCTTCCCTTGCAAGCAGGTAACGACTCACTCTCTCTCTCTCTCTCTCTCTCTTCCGCTCCTGTCTGCATTTTGATGCAGGAAGATGCACATTATATACACAGATGTGTTACCTCTCTTGCAAGCAGGTAACGACTCTCTCTCTCTCTCTCTCTCTCTCCTGCTTATCTTTGTTACAGGAGATGCACACTCTATATACACACAAACCACAAACTAGCTCACACCATTCTTTGCGTGGCTCTGTATCATAGTGCTAGCCACTGCTCACTACTTGCAGATATCCTTATTTTTGGCCTATGTCTACATACGTAGAGGTACAAGTATTTAGAAGTTATCGTTTATCTCTCTCTTTTCGCAAGCATCACAAGCATATTGTGTCTCTCATGAATTCGATGCAAGGAGCTTGATTGTCTACAGGGAGCTCTCTCTCTCTCTCTCTCTCTCTCTCTCTCTCTCTCTCTCTCTCTCTCTCTCTCTCGGAAGGGGAACAATTCTCATTAGTGTTATGGCCAACAGGGCTGATGAGAATGCGATTTGCAATTGAGAAAATAGCCACCAATTATTTAAAGGGGTAGTGGTAGAGGTGAAGAAGAGTGATGCCCTAGCCACTAACGCCACCCGTTCACCTGATATCTTTGAGATACACTGTACTATATGCCAATTATTTCATCAGATGTAAAAGGAAGATGCATGGAAACGCCCTGTCTTTTTGCAGATGTGAGGTGTAGCTTAGAGTACTCTCTCCGAAGCTGGATGATGTAAGCCAGAAAACACCTCCAAAGGCAGTAGCTGTAGGGAAGGTATGACAGCTCTTGATGTTTGCTTGAGCGATACTACTCAAGGAAAGTTTGCAAGGGAGGTCTGTACCGGCATAGGAGCTCAGTGGATTAAGCGACCTTGAAGGAAACCTCATACTTTACATGTGGTGAGGAAGCTATTGTTCTCATCAGAGCAAGGGATATGGTAGATTGTGTGCTTTTTTAATGCAATAGTAGCGAGAACGGTAGCCAATACACTATCCAATCAGTTGCAAAGAACCCATGTAGCTGTTAAGATGATGTGTGTCATGCTCAAAATGAAATCCACAAGTACTCCAAGCAAGTCACCAGACCTCACAAGTCTCTTTGTGTATTCGAATCAGAGGACTACGTATTGCACCATCACTAATATGCAACTTGGCACCCGGATGTGCTGGATGCAGCAATGGGTTTGGTGACTAGCTATTGATGCACCCACCATGAGAGCCGAGCACGAGAGAGAGAGACAGAGAGAAGAAGAAGAAGACTTGCATTTGCAACGTCAAAGGAACAATCCCAAGAGACCTCATAGATCCATGTCCAATGAGTCTTGAACTTGGATGGAGAAATGAAATGTTATATGAAATGTGAGAGAGAGAGAGAGAGAGAGAGAGAGAGAGAGAGAGAGAGAGAGAGAGAGAGAGAGAGAGAGAGAGGGGTGGGGCGGTGAGGGGGAGAAGAAGAAGAAAAGAAGTTTTTCACGGCTTAGCAACAATTCCAAGAGACCTCAAATAGAGAGAGAGAGAGAGAGGAAGAAGAAGAAGAAGAAGAATGGCTGTTAATGCACCCTATCCGATTTCTCAATGACGTATTCAAGGAATCTAATTTGATTGATAAACTGAAGACCAATCTATCACATGCACATGCGCGCGCGCACACGGACGGGGAGGGGGGGGGAGAGAGAGAGAGAGAGAGAGAGAGAGAGAGAGAGAGAGAGAGAGAGAGAGAGAGAGAGAGAGAGAGAGAGAGAGAGAGAGAGAGAGAGAGAGAGAGAGAGAGAGAGGAGGAGGAGGAGGAGGAGGAGGAGGAAGAAAGTCGAGATTAGCAACTTGGCTTAGTTATGCCTATGTGACATTGGGGTAGGTAATTTGTGTGTGGCCATCGAAAACACTGTCACATTGAGCCTTTTTTGAAAGGTCGCCGAGGATATCCAAGTGGTAAAGCCGTATGCGTTGCACTAAATGGGATGTCGTCTCTTGAAATGCAATGATTGCAGGATGGGCAGGACCAAGGATCTCTGGGCGTTTTTCAGCAGATGCAAAGCGAGGGTGTCTCTCGAGATACATGTTGTCTCATGGAGTGCATTGATTGCAGAATATGTCCAATAGGGGTTGTTGAACCAAAACATCAGGCTTGGCACTCCCTTGGTCGACATGTATGCCAAATGTGGTGCACTTCGTAAAGCGCAAAAAGTGCTTGAGGTGCTTCCTGTCTGGGATGTCGTCTCTTCAAATGCAATGATTGCGGGATGGGTAGGGCCAAGGAGCTATGGGCAGTTTTTAGCGGATGCAAAGCGAGGGTGTCTCTCCAGATGCATGTTGACTCATGGACTGCATTGATTGCAGGATATGTCCAACAGGCTAAGGGTGAAGAAGAAAAAGAGTTGTTTTCAGCAGATGCAGAGAGAGGGCATCTTTCCAAATGCAATCACGGACAATTGCACCTTGAAGCCATGTGGCATTACACAAGCGTGTCGTTGGGTTACACAAGGACTGCATGAATTGCAGAATATGTTTAAATGTGGCTTTTAGTAGTAGCGGATGCGAAGCAAGGGTGTCTCTCCAAATGCAATCACATACGCTCTTGGATGTTGTTAGTTAATGCAAAGCCAGGGTGTCTCTCCAGATGCATGTTGTCTCATGGAGTGCATTGATTGCAAGATATGTCCAATAGGGTTAGGGTCAAGAAGAAAAAGAGATCGCTTACAATTGCGCCTTGAAGGCATGTGGCATTACACAATCACATACGCTTAGGGTTGTTTTCAGCTGATGCGAAGCGAGGATGTCTCTCCAGATGCATGTTGACTCATGGAGTGCATTGATTGCAAGATATGTCCAACAGGGTTAGGTCAAGAAGAAAAAGAGCTATTTTCAGCAGATGTAGAGAGAGGGCCTTTCTGCAAATGCAATCACGTACAATTGCACCTTGAAGGCATATGGCATTACACAAGCATGTGGTCGGGTTACACAAGGAGTGCATGAATTGCAGGATATGTCCAAATGTGGTACACTTCATAAAGCACAAAACGTGCTTGAGGAGCTGCTTGTCCGAGATGTCGTCTCTTGAAATGCATTGATTGTGAAATGATAAGGGAAAAGGAGCTCTTGGAATTTTTCAGCGGATGCGAAGCGAGGATGGTTCTCCAGATGCAATCACATACGCTCTCGGCTGTTTTCAGCTGATGCAAAGCGAGGGTGTCTCTTCAGATGACCTGCGGTTAAATTTCGAGCGCTAGTTCCCTACGTGGCACTAACAGTCGCCGTTGATTTAAAAAATGTTGAGCTTTTTAATGGCAATGGTTGCTGCCACATAGGTAGCATTGCTCGAAATTTATCATCGCCCCTTCAGATGCATGTTGTCTCATGGAAAAGGAGCTCTGGGCATTTTTAAGCGGATGCGAGGCGAGGATGTCTCTCCAGATGCAATCACATAAGCTGTGGGTTGTTTTCATCTGATGCAAAGCGAGGGTGTCTCTTCAGATTCATGTTGTCTCATGGAGTGCATTGATTGCAGGATATGTCCAATAGGGGTTGTTGAAAGACGTCGTGCTTGGCACTGCCTTGACTGACATGTATGCCAAATATGGTGCACTCCATAAAATGCAAAAATTACTTGAGGAGATTCCTGTCCGGGATGTCGTCTCCTCTTGAAATTGAATGATTGCGGGATGGGAGGGTCAAGTAGTTATGGGCGTTTTTCAACGGATGTGAAGCGAGGGTGTCTCTCCAGATGAAACCACATATGATCTCGGCTGTTTTCAGCTGATGTGAAGCGAGGGTGTCTCTCAAGATGCATGTTGTCTAATGGAGTGCATTGATCATAGGATATGTGCAACAGGGCCAAGGTCAGGGCCAGGAAGAGAGAGAGAGCTATTTCCAACAGATGCAGAGAGAGGGCATCTCTCCAACTACAATCACGTACACTTGCACCTTGACAGCATGTGGCATTACACAAGCGTGTCCCCGGGTTACGCAAGGAGTGCATTGATTGCAGGATATGTATAGAAGTGGCATTTTTTTAGTGAATGCAGAGGGAGGGTGTCTCTCCAGATGCAATCATATATGCTCTGGGCTGTTACTAGCTGATGCAAAGTGAGGGTGTCTCCCAAGATGCATGTTGTCTCATGGAGTGCATTGATTGTTGGATACGTCCAAAAGGGGTTGTTGAAAGAAAATGTCGTGTTGGTCGACATGTATGCCAAATGTGGTGCACTTCATAAAGCGCAAAAAGTACTTGAGGAGCTTCCTCTCCAGGATGTCATCTCTTCAAATGATTTGCGGGATGGGCAGGGTTAAGGAGCTCTGGGCGTTTTTCAGTGGATGCGAAGCAAGGGTGTCTCTCCAAATGCAATCACATATGCTCTCGGTTGTTTTCAGCTGATGTGAAGCGAGGGCATCTCTCGAGGTGCATATTGTCTCATGAAGTGCATTTGATTGCAGGATATGTCCAACAGGGTCAGGGACAGGAAGAAAAAGAGTTGTTTTCAGCAGATGCAGAGAGATGTCATCTTTCCAAATGCAATCACGTACACTTGCACCTTGAAGGCATGCGGCATTACACAAGCGTGCCGTCGGGCTACACAAGGAGTGCATGGCATTAGGAAGAGAATGGGGTCTAGGAGGGCCTCTTTATTTAAGGAAGTCAAACCTTTAGTATTAAGAAAGTAATGAAAGGACAACTCTTGAATTCATACAGGCAAAACGGCTAGTTTATTTGAATTCAAAGTTTTCCCGCAAAATGGAATTTAAAATCTAGCAGGTAAAACCATATCATGTAGCATATCTATGGAAAGAGCTCAACGTGTAGATTGCAGATCGATGATCTCCGTTCAAATCGGAGATCATATGTAGGAGTTATGGAAGGCCGAAAATCGTAAAATTGTCCACCTTTTCGGAGGGAAGAGTGCATCCTTTGACCACTCTTACACATATCTTACACACCCACCATTCTTGCACACATGGCGTACACCTATTCGTCAAAATGTTAATCACCTCCATAAGCTCATGGCAAATAAAGGGACCCTCCTACACCCCATTCGCTTCCTAATGGATTGTAGGATATGTCGAAATGTGGCTTTTTGCAGCAGTGGATGCGAAGCGAGGGTGTCTCTCCAGGTGCAATCTCATATGCTTTGGGTTGTTTTCAGTTGATGCAAAGCCAGGGTGTCTTTGAAACCGGCCCGTGGGGCGGTAAGAGTTGGCTTTCACCCGAAATTCTTTACTTTAGACACACAGAGTATTTTGCGAAGGTAACCTGTAACGGGGAATTAACACCTAAGTACACACACGGCTCGGAAGCTAGAATGCTTCGAGCAGACATCGACAACCTGTAGGCCCCAAAATTGGCGGCCCTTCCGGTATTTATTTATTCTTTAACAGAGGGAATAAAACCTGTGATCTCCTACGAGCTGCCCCGCACAATCTAGGCTAAGAAACACCTGTTCTGGCCCGATTTCGGCAGCATAACTGTACTAGGACGCTTCACAGTCAGTATCCCCACGCAATAGGTGACTTTCCCGACGCATACGGACACTTTTCAAAACCTGGCGAGAATCTGCAGCATGCTGAATTCTCTGTTTTCTGCCCCAAAAATGCACCAGTTCACCTGTACATCGCGGTCCCCTCGCGTCCCCGAACCTCCTGGGGGTGTTAGGGTCCGTTTAGGGCCGAAACCCTAAACCTGCAAAAAATACACAGCAGGCTGTAATTCCCTGTTTTGGGCTCTGTTTCGCGTGCCGGTCGCATCTGTAGCAAGACCTCGAGCTCCCGCACTTGTAGGGCTACTTGCCCTTTGAATCGGACGAGATTTTTGACGTGAAACCTCTCCGAATTCACCTGTACCTGCGGGGGATTAGCCGCTAGCTAATACAGTACCTGTGCAAGAGGCTCTTGCCTCGGTAATTGCGCATGAACCCACATAACTGTACATTGGTCAAATGAAAAGCCCACTAGTGGGGCATAACATACTACTCGTAGGGGAGAGAGAGAGCAGTGCGTAGCGTGCAGGGTATCACTCCTGGCACCGCACTGTACATAAGGGGGAAAGGAAGCACTCCATAGCTCTTAACCTGTGGGCCATAGTTACCGGGGAACGCCCCCTAGCCCCCGTTCCGGCGTTCCGGGGCGGCCGTTCCCTTCCCGAACTTTCCGAAACGTCCCGAAACGTTTGACGTTTCAGGTGGCCAGTGCAAACCGGAACGGCCGTTCCTGAACGTTCCGAACGCCCCCAAAACGTTCCGGAATGCCCCTGGAACGGCCAACGGCTACAAACAAATTTGGCAAAAATTGAAAAAATTGAAGTAAATGTTTGGGCTTCTTTTTGAAGTGTGCAAGCCTCAAGGACTCATAAAATGCACCCCCCTCCCCCTTTCTCTCCACAAGCTAATCCTCAAGGCTCAAGCTCTCTCCCTCTCACACTCTCAAGATCTCTCCCTCTCAAGACTCACTCTCTCAAGGCTCAAGGCTTTAAGCCTTCAAGCTCTCTTCCTCTCCCTCCCACTCTCTCAAATCTCTCCCTCTCCCTCTCACTCTCTCGAGTCTCTCTCCCTCTCTCTCTCTCTCTCACATCATCTAGTCATAGCAAGATTGAATGGTCTTCAAAACGAGTTTTTTGTGAGTATTAGAGTCAAAGCACTCTAATACTCCTTGTATTTAAACACAAGAAGCTAAAAAATGCACTATTTGGGTGTTTTTTATACCTCCCGTTCCGCGCCGTTCCCGTTCCGAACCCCTAGCCGTTCCCCCGTTCCGCGGGGATCCCGTCGCCGTTCCCGTTCCGCGTTCCGGGTAACTATGTTGTGGGCAGAGAGAAAATGAGGCCTCTCCCAGCATCAAATTCAACGCCAACTCTTCTTGCATGAGGAAAGTGCACCAAAGTGTGCCACTCGGCGCATTTACAAGCATTTTCCCGTTTCGGGTTCGCTGCTTAAAAATCTCCCGATTGGTCGCCCAGTTGACTCCGCGGCAGAGCTGTAAAATGTTTCCCTAGTCATACCGGAGGTAATGACGCGAACACATTTCATGGCCCAAAATAGTAGTTCCCTAAATTTTAGGAAATGATTCCGTTGGGCTCCTTGTGGTCATCTGACCATCTATCCTCATTGGGACCGCATCCAAAAGTGCAATGTGGCCCAACTGTTGGATACTTTCTGTCAGTAGTCACACCTTGACTTTAGCCCTTTATTGAGTTCACTTCCTACCACCAACTTGCTAAGTGCGACTGGGGGGACCTATATGATCTTGCTCTGAGCTTAGAAATCCTCTTACCATACGAATTCCAGTGCCGACCACTATCCGTCTGCGGGTGAACCTACCGTTCACATTGGCCATACAATGTCCGACCGTTTGGTACTTCAAGAAGAGGGTCTCAAAAATAAAACAAAACCCATTGGAAAGAAACCAACAACTAAAGTTAGGAGTTGCCACGTCCTTGTGACATAGTTAACAATTGCCACGTCCCCGTGACATACCCCCCTCTTGAAATCGCAAACGTCCTCGATTGCATACCATAAATACACGCCGCTGATGATCTTGTGCTATTAACACTCTTTTATCATCGCATGTATCCGCAAGAAAGGTCTTAACACATAGATACAAATGACTTAATGAGGCCTTCATACTTTTGTCATTTCCATCTATTACACTGAATTCATATGTACATTTGATGTACTAGCTCTATCATTACCCCTCCTTTGCACACGTTGGGTTGGGGCATAAGTAGGCTGTAACCCAAAGGCTTCAAGGTAAAGCCGCAATACATTTGGTGACTCTGACAATTCATGCTCTTCCATCCACTTTGCATCCATAGGCGGATAGTTCTTGAACTTCACCAAATAGCGTCTTGCAACTTGTCCTTTAACTTTTCTGTCCTTATATGCCAAAACTTGCTCAGGTACCAGGATCTCATCAAGTTCCTCAACTTCTAGTTGATCTTCATCTGGCATATCTTCTGGCACATCACCCACGAAGGGTCTTAGAAGACTCAGGTGAAACGCATTATGAATCTTCCATGCATCAGGCAATTTCAGCTTGTAAGCCACATTGCTGATCTTGTCAAGCACTTGAAAAGGCCCATAGTAACGTATGCTGAGCTTAGGAAACAGCCGTTCCTTGCCCTTCATCTTCTTTAACCTTGCCATTTCGAACCTTAAAGAACCCAATCACCAGGTGATAACAGCAATTCACAACGGTGACGATCAACAACCTTTTTCTGCTTTGCTTGAGTCTTGTCCAAGGCAACTTTAATCTTCTTATACATCTCATCCATGTTCTCAACATATCGATATGCCTCAAAGATCTTGTCCTTTGTATGCAGAATGGGAGGAACCTTTTTGCCGCCTTCAACAATCTCAAAAGGTGCTTTGCCAGTAGACGAATGCACCGTATTATTGTATGCATACTCAAGCATAGGCAAATATTGTTCCCACTTGCCCTTATTATCTGACATATAACATTTCAGTAGATCCAAGACAGTAGAATTAGCCTCTTCTGACTGTCCATCAGTTTGTGGATGAAACGAAGACGAGAACTTGAGCGTAGTGTCCATGTTCTCAAACAATCCTCTCCAGAACAAACTGGTCATGCGAGGATCACGATCACTGATAATCGATTGTGGCATACCATGGTACTTAAACACATTGTACATGAACAAGCGTGCCATCTGATCAGATTTTATCTTCTTCCTGACAGGGATAAAATGGGCCTGCTTGCTGAACCTGCAGATATTGGTCCATATATCCTCATTCCCTGTTGGCGTCCTTGGAAGATCAAAGATAAAGTCCATAGCAATGCTTTCCCATGGCTTATCTGGAATTGGCAGTGGTTGTAACAACCTTGGTGCCTTTTGCCTGTCAAACTTTGACCTTTTGGCAAACTATGCATGCTCGCACAAAGGCATTCACATCTCTCCTGAAGGTAGGCCAATAGAAGAATGTCTCTACCGCTTTAACTGTTGCATCAATGCCACGATGCCCTGCATATGGTGGGACATGACTCTCTTCCATGACCTTATGTCGTAGTGGCCTAATGACACAAAGTCTGCCATGCATCATCATAAAACTGTCTCTGAGGTGGTTGTGCTCGTGTTGTTGCCCCTCTTATAACCGTTCAAAGATCCTTGCAAAATCTTCATCAGCAGCGGAATGATTGTCTGCTCTTTGCTCAAGATGAGTGCTCCGAACTGTGCTCAAGGTTCCTTTTGTTCTTATGGAAGGGAGAGCCTTTTGTTCTTAATGGAAAGTGCTATGATCACAAACAAAGTGAAGGGACACTGTGCGTGCAAGTGTATGAGACTGAGAGATAGAGAGAGAAGAGAGATACGACACCAGAGACGTTGTAAAACCCTCCTCCGAAGGCCCCACTCTCGTCGGCGAGAGTGGTCTATGTCACCAGCGTGTGACTACTATCTATCCTTTTTGTTGATTTCTTTCTTATTATTTATTTACTTTCACTTTTTGGAAACACCCCTCAGGAAATCTAACTACCCTGCATTGCATAGCTAGTCTGGAACTGTTCAGAGGGAGTCCAGGCCTGAGGGCAAGAGAGCACTAAGGTTGGACAAGGACTATGGTTAGCCAAAGTGGGGTCATTGACTAGCCAAAGTGGAATCCTTTGCTACAGAGGCTACATTTCAGTTCTGGGTGTGGCTACAGTGTACAAAGGGGGTCAGATGACCTAGAAAGATACAATGGTAGCATCTCCTAAAATTTAGGGAACTGCTATTTTGGGACTTGAAAATGTGTTTGCGTCATTACCTCCGGAATGATAAGGGGAACATTTTCTTACTCTGCCGTGAAGTCAACTGGGCAACCGGTTGGGAGATTTTTAGGCGGCAACCCCGAAACGGGAAATGACTTGTAAATGTGCCAAGTGGCACATTTCTGTGCACTTTCCTCATGCAAGAGAAGGTGGCGCTGAATTTGAAGGGGGAAGAGGCTCATTTGCAGATTTTTGTCACAGGTTAAGAGCTATGGAGTGCTTCCTTTCCCTCCTATGTATAGTGCGGTGCCAGGAGTGATGCCCTACACACTACGCACTGCCCTCTCTCTCCCCTATGGCAGTATGTTATGCCCCTCTAGTGGGCTTTTCAATTGACCAATGTACAGTTGTGTGGGTTCATGCGCGATTGCCGAGGCAAGAGTCTCTTGCACAGGTACTGGATTAGCTAGCGGCTAATCCCCCGCAGGTAAAGGTGAATTCGGAGAGGTTTCACGCTAGAAATCTCCTCCAATTCAAAGGGCAAGTAGCCCTACAGGTGCGGGAGCTCGAGGACTTGCTACGGATGCGATCGGCATGCGAAACGGAGCCCGAAACAGTAAATTACAGCCTGCTGTGTATTTTTGCAGGTTAAGGGTTTTGGCCCTAAACGGTCCCTAATACCCCCAGGAGGTTCGGGGACGCGAGGGGACCGCTGTACAGGTGATCTGGCGCATTTTCGGGGCTAAAAACCGAGAATTCAGCGTGCTGCAGATTCTCGCCAGGTTTTGCAAAGTGCCCGTATGCGTCGGTAAAGTCAGTCAATGCGTGGGAATACTGACTGTGAAGTGTCCTAGTACAGTTATGCTGTCGAAATCGGGCCGGAACAGTTGAAATTCAGCCAAGCTTGTGCGGGGCAGCTTTTAGGGAACCACAACGTTTATTCCCTCTCTTAAACAATAAAGAAATACCGAAAGGGGCGCCTTAGTTAGGGGCCAATCTGGTGTCGGTCTACTCATACAGGTGCAATCTAGCAGCCTGTATCCCTCTTCCCTTTGTTGTGTCTTGAAAGTACAGGTAAAGTGGGCGACAAATTAAATGGGTGAAAGCAAATAAGGTTTAAGTCTAAAGTCTACCGTCCTTTTTGAAAGTACAGGCCGGTTTCATGGTTCCATTGCCGGGATTAAATCACTTTTTCCCATAGAAGTGAGCCTTGGTCAGTTTGGGCTTGAAGACACATGGGATCATAGACCAGACACAGGGAATTGCAATTATGGATGACAGACCAGATGATGTGACTGAAGAGGTTTCTTCTTTACAGGGTCAATAGACACATGAAGTAGGTGAGTCTTCAAGACCACCACAGACGGATGATGATATATCCAGGACCCAGTTGGCTATTGTTGTGGCTATGTTCACACAAGTAATGCAGAACCCAAGGTTTTTAGCCTTTCTGCAACCTTCTCTTCCGTCTCAGCAAGTTGGGTCACTGGATCATATTCAAAAGCCTGTTAAGGCTCGAACATAGGTGATTCATACTGCAGAGTCGATGGAAACACCTGTACACTTGACGGAGAACATGCAATCTCCACAACCTGTGCCTAAGGTGCAAGAACAGGTGACTGAGATGCCAGTCTTTCAAGCTGTACCAGTTCAGCCATCCACTTTTCAGCAGCCTATAGCTGGTTCTAATGGGCAGGGAAGCAACCTACAGGCTATGCAACAAGTCTTCCCACCACCTTCAGTACACCCTGGCTATTTTGGAGGTGGATCGGTATTCCAAAGCATGGCTGGTCATGCACCTGGAAATCAGTTTTACACGCCATGAACAGTGTTCGGGGGTGCTCAAACAATGATGCCTAACCCCATGTATGGTGTCACAGGCATGCTACCAGGGTTTCAAAGCAGTCAGGGCCAATTTGGGATGCCACAGGCAAATTTTGGTATGGCTGGAATTACAAATCAGCAGCCAAATATGGCATTTCCAGGTCAACTTAATTGCGGTCAGGGAACACAAATGAACCCTAACAGTGTTCCCATGTTTCAGTCACTTCCATATGACAATTTAACGCCGCTGGAGAGGCCAACTCCATACAAAGAAGGTGGCAAAGGTATGACATTCACGACCTTTACAGGGTTTGATGACAGGAAGAAGGCTCTCTCATTCCTCCAGCAGTTTGACAAGGCCTATGCAGGGGGAAACTTTACAGAGGCTTCAAAGGTCCGCAAGGCAGCCAGTTTCTTGACAGGGAATGCGGGACAATGGTGGACAACTTTATTGCTTGAAGGGCAAGCTCCGTCCACATGGATTTATTTCAAGCAGATTTTTGCAGCAGCATGGCTATCTGATGATTTTGAAGCAGATGTCATGACAGAATGGCACCAGCTTAATGCTGCCACTTGCAAGAATGTGGATGACTACAATCGGAAGTTTTGGAAAGCTCTACTTCCAGTAACTTCCTATAGGTTTGTGCCATTGACAGAACAGATTGAAAAATACTGTTGTGGCCTACCCAAAGGATTGAGAAAGTACTGTGCGAAGACCAAAGTCACTACTTTGACGCAGCTCATCGAGGTAGCAAACACTGACAATGGTTTGCTCAAGGGAGAAGATTTTGAATTCAATACTTGCGTCAAGAAAGGATCAGCCAAGAAAAATTCAGCGAAGAAGCACGTTTCCAATGAGGTTCCTAAAGGGACTCAGGAGCCAGCCAATGCGGGGAAAGGCAAAGCTACGGCTGAATCAGAAAAGGGACCTGCAAAGACATGGAAAAGACGTTTTCCCCGCAAGTCGGAAGAGCAAAAGAAGGTCCTGAGGTCAGAGAACAAATGCTTCATCTGTGAGCAGCCTGGCCACATTGCTTACAATTGTCCTACAAAGAAAAGGCCAGCTGATTCTGAAGACAAGGAGGACAAGAAAGGAAAGAAGCCCATGGCTGGTCTAGTGCCAGATATTGTGGGCGACAAGCCAAATTCAGATGCAAGTGAGCTTTGCAGAGCATGGGGAAAGGTCAGGGATCAAACAGTTCTTATCTTCTTTGATCCAGGTGCCAAAGCCAACTTCATTTCCCCAGAATTGGCTTCAAAGTTGGGAATCAGACCTGAGGAGATGGGGTATACAGCAGAGGCAGGTTTGGCATGTCTTGGCCATACAGAGGCTGTGACACCCATTATCGGAAAGTTGCGCCTACATATCCAGTCCTATGTAGATGTTGAAGAATTTTACATCATACCACTGGACGGATGTGATGTGTTGTTAGGTATTCCTTGGCTATTTCGTGTACAGGGAATCATGGATGCCTACAACAAAAAGATCACTGTACAGAGCAGGGGAAAGACTCACATTTTGGATGTAAAGCTTAAAGGGGAGTCTATTCCCACTGTATCAGCTTCTGCTATTACTTCTGTAATGAAAAAGCATCTTTCTGCGTACTTAGTTTTTGCAAGTGAAGTGTCAGATTGTGATGAATCAAATTTATCTGTGCTAGATAAAGAAAGGTCAATGTTTTTACAACAGTATAGTGACTGTTTTTCCGATTCATTACCGTCTCAATTACCGCCAGAGAGACCCGAGGACCATGCGATAGATTTGGTGCCAGGCAGTAGCCCACCAAATAAGCCTCCGTACAGGGTTAGTGCGGCTCAGCAGAAAGAGATAATGGGCCAAGTACAGGAGCTGTTAGAAAAGGGGCTGATTCAGCCCAGTTCATCCCCATTCTGTTCTCCAGAGTTGTTGGTGCAGAAAAAGGATGGCTCATGGCGTATGTGCATCGACTACCGTGCACTGAACAAGAATACCATCAAGAATAGGTTCCCTATACCTAGAATTGATGACATTCTGGACAAATTAGAAGGAGCAGCTATGTTTAGCAGGATAGATCTAAAGAGTGGGTACCATCAGATCCGCATTAGATCAGAGGATGTGCACAAGACTGCTTTTAGAACAACGTTTGGCCTTTACGAATTTTTAGTGATGCCCTTTGGTCTCACAAATGCTCCTGCTACGTTCAATAGGATGATGGACAGAATTTTCCGTCCACACCAGCAGTTTGTTGGTACATTCTTTGATGACATGATAAGTCTACTCAAAGAATGAAGAGGAGCATAGGCATCACTTGGCCATTGTGTTCAAAGAGCTACGCAGTCATAAGTTGCTCATCAATGCAAAGAAAAGTGAATTTTTTTTGGAAGAGATTCATTTTCTCGGACACATTGTCTCAAAGGATGGTGTCAGAATGGATCCTGCTAAAGTTGAAGCGATCAAGTCATGGCCAGATTTGAAGACGGTGCACGATGTCCGAAGCTTCTTGGGACTATGCTCCTATTACAGAAGGTTTATCTGAAATTTCGCTGAGATTGCTTCACCTTTACATGCTCTTCAAAAGAAGGCAGTCACCTTTAGATGGACACAGAAAGAGATTTCAGCTTTTAATCTCTTAAAGGAAAAGATGACTTCAGATCCAGTCATTGTGTTGCCAGATCTTAGGAAGTCATTTGTGGTCCAGTGTGACGCCTGTGGTAGTAGCATTGGTGCAGTGCTAATGCAAGATGGCAGGGTAGTAGCCTATGAGAGCAGAATTTTGCAAGGGCCAGAGATGACCATGAAGGTCTATGAGAAAGAGTTACTGGTTGTGATTCATGCGCTCTTAAGTTGGAAACACTACCCGCTAGGTGCAGATTTCGTTGTCCAAACGGACCATCAGACCTTGCGATACTTCTTGACACAGACAAAGTTATTTGAGAAGCATATGCGATGGGCAAATATCTTGTCCATGTTCCATTTTCAGATTGTGCATGTGGAAGGCAAGAAGAACGTTGTCGCTGATGCCTTGTCAAGGAAGCCACAAATTTCAGCTGTGTCAATTCCTTATCATCATGAACTTGATGATATGAGAGAACAATATGCAAATGATGAAGATTTTGCAAGGGTCTTCGAGCAGCTAATGGATGGACAACGTCATGAACACTATCTTCTCAAAGATGGGTTCATGATGATGCATGGCAGATTGTGTGTCACAAAGCCATTGCGACACAAAGTTATGGAAGAGAGTCATGTCCCACCGTATGCAGGGCATCGTGGTATCGATGCTACAATTAAAGCGGTTGAGAAATTCTTCTACTGGCCTACAGTGAGAAGAGATGTGGATGCCTTTGTGCGAGACTGCCTAATTTGCCAGAAGGTCAAGTTTGACAGGCAAAAGGCACCAGGGTTATTGCAACCACTACCTATTCCTGATAAACCATGGGAAAGTATTGCATCATAAGATCAAACTCCTATGAATATTTCGTTTAATGTTTTGATCTCTAAAGTCATTTTCAAGCATGCAGAGAAAGTAAATGTTGCCAATGTTGCCTGAAACAATAGAATGCAAAGAAAAATAAACAAAGGATGTGAAATGAAAGGTAAGTCTTTATCATGCACTGAAAACTATCAAGCCCCCTAACCTAGCCCCTAACCTAGCCCAACACTAACTGGTTTCTAAAACCTAACGGGTTTCTTTTAGAAAGCCAAAAAGAGCTTGGGAGACCGCCCCAGTGTGACATAGGCTTGAGCCAAGACAGTGTGCTGTGAGCCGAAGGCTACGAACAAAATAGGGGAAAAAAACGCATCCAGCCGTATTGACCAGCAGCTCCTCGAGTCCTCGACTATATTGGCGAGCAGGTAACGACTCTCTCAGGTGACAAATACAACTGGCCTCCTTCCCTTGCAAGCAGGTAACGACTCACTCTCTCTCTCTCTCTCTCTCTCTCTTCCGCTCCTGTCTGCATTTAGATACAGGAAGATGCACATTATATACACAGATGTGTTGCCTCTCTTGCAAGCAGGTAACGACTCTCTCTCTCTCTCTCCTGCTTATCTTTGTTACAGGAGATGCACACTCTATATACACACAAACCACAAACTAGCTCACACCATTCTTTGCGTGGCTCTGTATCATAGTGCTAGCCACTGCTCACTACTTGCAGATATCCTTATTTTTGGCCTATGTCTACATACGTAGAGGTACAAGTATTTAGAAGTTATCGTTTATCTCTCTCTTTTCGCAAGCATCACAAGCATATTGTGTCTCTCATGAATTCGATGCAAGGAGCTTGATTGTCTACAGGGAGCTCTCTCTCTCTCTCTCTCTCTCTCTCTCTCTCTCTCTCTCGGAAGGGGAACAATTCTCATTAGTGTTATGGCCAACAGGGCTGATGAGAATGCGATTTGCAATTGAGAAAATAGCCACCAATTATTTAAAGGGGTAGTGGTAGAGGTGAAGAAGAGTGATGCCCTAGCCACTAACGCCACCCGTTCACCTGATATCTTTGAGATACACTGTACTATATGCCAATTATTTCATCAGATGTAAAAGGAAGATGCATGGCAACGCCCTGTCTTTTTGCAGATGTGAGGTGTAGCTTAGAGTACTCTCTCCGAAGCTGGATGATGTAAGCCAGAAAACACCTCCAAAGGCAGTAGCTGTAGGGAAGGTATGACAGCTCTTGATGTTTGCTTGAGCGATACTACTCAAGGAAAGTTTGCAAGGGAGGTCTGTACCGGCATAGGAGCTCAGTGGATTAAGCGACCTTGAAGGAAACCTCATACTTTACATGTGGTGAGGAAGCTATTGTTCTCATCAGAGCAAGGGATATGGTAGATTGTGTGCTTTTTTAATGCAATAGTAGCGAGAACGGTAGCCAATACACTATCCAATCAGTTGCAAAGAACCCATGTAGCTGTTAAGATGATGTGTGTCATGCTCAAAATGAAATCCACAAGTACTCCAAGCAAGTCACCAGACCTCACAAGTCTCTTTGTGTATTCGAATCAGAGGACTACGTATTGCACCATCACTAATATGCAACTTGGCACCCGGATGTGCTGGATGCAGCAATGGGTTTGGTGACTAGCTATTGATGCACCCACCATGAGAGCCGAGCACGAGAGAGAGAGACAGAGAGAAGAAGAAGAAGACTTGCATTTGCAACGTCAAAGGAACAATCCCAAGAGACCTCATAGATCCATGTCCAATGAGTCTTGAACTTGGATGGAGAAATGAAATGTTATATGAAATGTCAGAGAGAGAGAGAGAGAGAGAGAGAGAGAGAGAGAGAGAGAGAGAGAGAGAGGGGTGGGGCGGTGAGGGGGAGAAGAAGAAGAAAAGAAGTTTTTCACGGCTTAGGAACAATTCCAAGAGACCTCAAATAGAGAGAGAGAGAGAGAGAGGAAGAAGAAGAAGAAGAATGGCTGTTGATGCACCCTATCCGATTTCTCAATGACGTATTCAAGGAATCTAATTTGATTGATAAACTGAAGACCAATCTATCACATGCACATGCGTGCGCGCACACGGACGGGGAGGGGGGGGGGGGGGGAGAGAGAGAGAGAGAGAGAGGAGGAGGAGGAGGAGGAGGAGGAGGAGGAGGAAGAAAGTCGAGATTAGCAACTTGGCTTAGTTATGCCTGTGTGAGATTGGGGTAGGTAATTTGTGTGTGGCCATCGAAAACACTGTCACATTGAGCCTTTTTTGAAAGGTCGCCGAGGATATCCAAGTGGTAAAGCCGAATGCGTTGCACTAAATGATTGCGGGATGGGTAGGGCCAAGGAGCTATGGGCAGTTTTTAGCGGATGCAAAGCGAGGGTGTCTCTCCAGATGCATGTTGACTCATGGACTGCATTGATTGCAGGATACGTCCAACAGGCTCAGGGTGAAGAAGAACAAGAGTTGTTTTCAGCAGATGCAGAGAGAGGGCATCTTTCGAAATGCAGTCACCGACAATTGCACCTTGAAGCCATGTGGCATTACACAAGCGTGTCGTCGGGTTACACAAGGACTGCATGAATTGCAAGATATGTTTAAATGTGGCTTTTAGTAGTAGCGGATGCGAAGCAAGGGTGTCTCTCCAAATGCAATCACATACGCTCTTGGATGTTGTTAGTTAATGCAAAGCCAGGGTGTCTCTCCAGATGCATGTTGTCTCATGGAGTGCATTGATTGCAAGATATATCCAATAGGGTTAGGGTCAAGAAGAAAAAGAGATCACTGACAATTGCGCCTTGAAGGCATGTGGCATTACACAATCACATACGCTTAGGGTTGTTTTCAGCTGATGCGAAGCGAGGATGTCTCTCCAGATGCATGTTGACTTATGGAGTGCATTGATTGCGGGATATGTCCAACAGGGTTAGGTCAAGAAGAAAAAGAGCTATTTTCAGCAGATGTAGAGAGAGGGCCTTTCTCCAAATGCAATCACGTACAATTGCACCTTGAAGTCATATGGCATTACACAAGCATGTGGTCGGGTTACACAAGGAGTGCATGAATTGCAGGATATATCCAAATGTGGTACACTTCATAAAGCACAAAACGTGCTTGAGGAGCTGCTTGTCCGAGATGTCGTCTCTTGAAATGCATTGATTGTGAAATGATAAGGGAAAAGGAGCTCTGGGAATTTTTCAGCGGATGCGAAGCAAGGATGGTTCTCCAGATGCAATCACATACGCTCTGGGCTGTTTTCAGCTGATGCAAGCGAGGGTGTTTCTTCAGATGACCTGCGGTTAAATTTCGAGCGCTAGTTCCCTACGTGGCACTAACAGTCGCCGTTGATTTAAAAAATGTTGAGCTTTTTAATGGCAATGGTTGCTGCCACATAGGTAGCAGTGCTCGAAATTTATCATCGCCCCTTCAGATGCATGTTGTCTCATGGAAAAGGAGCTCTGGGCATTTTTAAGCGGATGCGAGGCCAAGAAGTCTCTCCAGATGCAATCACATACGCTGTGGGTTGTTTTCATCTGATGCAAAGCGAGGGTGTCTCTTCAGATTCATGTTGTCTCATGGAGTGCATTGATTGCAGGATATGTCCAATAGGGGTTGTTGAAAGACGTCGTGCTTGGCACTGCCTTGACTGACATGTATGCCAAATATGGTGAACTCCATAAAATGCAAAAATTACTTGAGGAGATTCCTGTCCGGGATGTCGTCTCCTCTTGAAATGCAATGATTGCGGGATGGGAGGGCCAAGTAGTTATGGGCGTTTTTCAACGGATGTGAAGCAAGGGTGTCTCTCCAGATGAAACCACATATGATCTCGGCTGTTTTCAGCTGATGTGAAGCGAGGGTGTCTCTCAAGATGCATGTTGTCTAATGGAGTGCATTGATCATAGGATATGTGCAACAGGGCCAAGGTCAGGGCCAGGAAGAGAGAGAGAGCTATTTCCAACAGATGCAGAGAGAGGGCATCTCTCCAACTACAATCACGTACACTTGCACCTTGACAGCATGTGGCATTACACAAGCGTGTCGCCGGGTTACGCAAGGAGTGCATTGATTGCAAGATATGTATAGAAGTGGCATTTTTTTAGTGAATGCAGAGGGAGGGTGTCTCTCCAGATGCAATCATATATGCTCTGGGCTGTTACTAGCTGATGCAAAGCGAGGGTGTCTCCCAAGATGCATGTTGTCTCATGGAGTGCATTGATTGTTGGATACGTCCAAAAGGGGTTGTTGAAAGAAAATGTCGTGTTGGTCGACATGTATGCCAAATGTGGTGCACTTCATAAAGCGCAAAAAGTACTTGAGGAGCTTCCTCTCCAGGATGTCATCTCTTCAAATGATTTGCGGGATGGGCAGGGTTAAGGAGCTCTGGGCGTTTTTCAGTGGATGCGAAGCAAGGGTGTCTCTCCAAATGCAATCACATATGCTCTCGGTTGTTTTCAGCTGATGTGAAGCGAGGGCATCTCTCGAGGTGCATGTTGTCTCATGAAGTGCATTTGATTGCAGGATATATCCAACAGGGTCAGGGTTAGGAAGAAAAAGAGTTGTTTTCAGCAGATGCAGAGAGATGCCATCTTTCCAAATGCAATCACGTACACTTGCACCTTGAAGGCATGCGGCATATTTGCCCTCCCACCTCGGATTCCTCGTGCTGCTTTGGATTCGGTCATGCCGCCTTGGGTTCACTCACCTTCTGCTTCGGTTTTGCTTGTGCTCAACGTTAAACCTCGGATTTGTTTTCAAATACATAGCTTCCAATGCTCATATAGTAGAAGTAGATTGCGTCTAAAATTTTTCATATGCATGTTTACCAAGTGTCTCAGTAGAAGCATTGTGTATATGAGTGGCTATCAGATGCTTGAAAGAAAAACACAAGTTTTGTGTATTCTCACATATGAAAATTTGAAATCCACCTTTAAATTCTAGTTTTGAAGATGAGAAAACCTACAAATTTTAGGGAAAAATCATTGATGAAACATAGCAAAATTGCCTTTAATTTTTCAATAAGTGGGTTTTTAAACTTTTTTGAAAAAACATTGTATTGTGTGCAAATGCTCAAAGTAAACCTAGGTTTACCTATAAATTTTGAGATTTAGCCATAAATTCTCTTTTTTTTGGCTATACTCACAATTGTGAGTGAGAGAATTTATATTAACTTGACGGGATTGTATTCTTTTGAAGCTACTATAGATTTAGCAACAAAATTCTAACTTGAAGGCAAGAAAAAAAACCAAGTTTAACACAAAGCCTACAGAAATTTAGTGTAAATTTTCTCTGCCTCTTGCCTTTGCCACCTCGGTTTTGCTCGTGCCACTTCAAATTCGTGCATGCTACCTTGGGTTCGCTCCCCCTTTTTGCCATCTCAAATTTTCTCGCCACATTGGATTTGTGCATGCCGCCTTGGGTTCCCTAGCAAAAACACTTGTCTTTCACATTGATTTTGCTCGTCGGTTTTTAAACTTTTGTGAAAAAAGCATTGTATTGTATGCGCATGCTCAAAGTAAATTTAGGTTTAGTGTAATCCTACCAATCAATTTTGAAACTTAGCCATAAATTATACTTGGAAGGCGAGAAAAAAACCCAAGCTTAGCACAAATCCTAGAGAAATTCACGGTAAAAACCTTCAAATATCATCAAGATTTTTCTCCTAGTTCCGCCTTTGCTACCTCGGATTTTCTTGTTCCACTTTGGATTTGTGCACACACCGACGTGGGTTTGCTTGCCTTTTTCCCACCTATTCCCTCACTTTGGATTCTTCGGATTGGCACATCCCACCTTGGGTTCGCTTGTCTTCCGCTTTGATTTTTCTCGCCTTCAACGCTTCCCTCCATCCCTCGTCTTGGAATCTCTCTCTCTCTCTCTCTCTCTCTCTCTCTCTCTCTCTCTCTCTCTCTCTCTCTCGTAAACACCACTGCTGGCTCAAAGGATGAAAATACACCCACACACGATCCTTCTCGCGTCAATTTTTGTAGAGCTCTCTCTCTCTCTCTCTCTCTCTCTCTCTCTCACACACACACACACACACACACACATAATTACTCAGAACTTTAGAAGTTGGCACCGGTCTCTCTCTCTCTCTCTCTCTCTCTCTCTCTCTCTCTCTCTCTCTCTCTCTCTTATATATATATATATATATATATATATCCTTAGGCTCGTCATAATTGAGAGAATTTATGAATTTTAAAGGGTGGCACATAGTTTAACTCCTAAAAATAGAAGGAGATAAAATATATTTGAACAGGTAAAAAGCCTGTCAACTGGGCAATCTCTCTTCTCATTTGGGATGCTAGTGTCACGGTTAAATTTTTACATACATTTTACCCATTTTAAGGTATTTTTTTGTTTTCTATGGGAGAAAACAAAAAAATATGGGAGAAAACATACCCATTTTAAGATATTTTTTTGTTTTCTATGGGAGAAAATGTTAGCCACTCTCTCAGAAATACACTATAATTCCAAGAAAATAATAATTTCTTGGAAATTGGCAAGGGTCCCCTTGGTGAGTAGGAATCCCCATGAACTTGATGGAACAATCTCTCTCTCTCTCTCTCTCTCTCTCTCTCTCTCTCATGACCAATGACATGTGTAACAACCCCATCATTTGCATGCATGTCCCCAAAGCGATACAGAATGAAGTCGACTCACAAACAGACCAACCTTCTCCTTTTTTTCTAGGGATAGATGTTTGACATTAGTTAGTGTATATATACATATGTGTGTGTGTATGTGAAAATTTATAGATTTTTTAGGGTGGCACATAGTTGAACCCTAAAAAATAAAAAGGATCAAATAACTCTCAACTAATAAAAGGCCCGTAAATTGGGAATCTCTCTCCCCATTTAAGATGCCAATGTTAGGGTTGGGTTTTTGTTAGACATTGACCCATTTTAAGGCATTTTTCTTGTTTTGTGTGGGAAAAAATGTTAGCTACTCTTTTAAAAGTACATGATAATATTAAGAGAATAACAATTTCTTGGAAATTTGAAAGGCAAGGGTGTCTTTGGTGAGTAGGAGTCCCCATGAGCTCAATCGTAAAAAAATAAAAATAAAATAAAATAATAAAATAAATAAATAAATATATCTTATGGCCAATGACATGTAAAACAACCTATCATTTGCATGCATGTCCCCAAAGCGATACAAAATGAAGTCGACTCACAAACAATCAAACCTTCTCCTTTTTTTCTAGGGACATATGTTTGACATTAGTTAGTGTGTGTATGTGTGTGTGTGTGTGTGTGTGTGTGTGTCCATTATAATATAGAAATTTTATAGATTTTTTTGGGTGGCACATGGTTTAACTCTCAAAAATAAAAAGGATTTAATAACTTAGTCTTGATAAAAGGCCCGCCAATTGGGAAATATCTCTCCCCATTTGAGATGCCAATGTTAGGGTTGTTTTTTTTCAAACATTTTACCCATTTCAAGATATTTTTCTTGTTTTATATGAAAAAAATATTAGCTACTCTTTTGAAAATACATGATAATATTAAGAAAATAACAATGTTTTAAGGGCAAGGGTGTCCCTAGTGAGTAAGAGTCCCCATGAGCTCAATCGTAAAATTTCTCTCTCTCTCTCTCTCTCTCTCTCTCTCTCAATAATGTAGATAACAACCCCTACCTTTGAATACATGCCCTCAAAGCGAGACCGACTTAAATTGATTCGCGAACATGCGAACCTTCTCCTTTTTCTCAACCGCTAAATTTATAAAAGGTATGAATATTGATATTGAAAAAATCCCCTTGATAAAACAAAGCCAAATATATCATTAAAAATTAATTTTTTATTAAATAACAAAATCTCTACCAAAATTATGTTTGCTTGCTTAATTGGAGTGAAACTAAATTTATACATTTATTCTATGTATAGTTGAAAGTCTTTTGTCTTTTCATTTTGAAAGGCTTTTCATTTCCCTATGCATGTCAAATATGACCCTTCACTTTTGCATTTTACATTAGATGTTTGGTTTAAACTTTTGTGAAGTGAACCAATGCATGGCACATGGATGTCTTCTTCTTGCTTGAAATTTTTAAGCTGCATAAGTATAGTATAGATGCTTATTGTGTTCAATTGATTTCTTTCATGTGTCTTACAAAAACTTCCCACATAGGTCTCTCTCTCTCTCTCTCTCTCTCTCTCTCTCTCTCTCTACACACACACACACACACACACACACACACACACACACACACACACACACACACACAGGCTCGTGCGATCCGCCTATCGACGGGTTTCGCTCGCTCTTACCAGTAGTACATGTATATTGTGTATATGTGTCTATTTCTATACATATCCAATCCATGCTCTGTCACTGTACAATGCTACCTGATGTCAACTGAGAAACTTGGTGATGCATGCCAGCTCAGACACAATTGGACATCCTTAGTATGAGGTGGGTGGGGGTGATTGGAATGTTGGTGAATGGTGGGTAGAGAACAAATTGAATATTTATCGAATAAAAACATATGTACACTGCACTTGGCATACATACTGATCAACAGGTTGTTGAAATATTTTCCCCTTTCAAGTAATCCACCTTGCATATATTTATCCATCTATGTCTCTTTAAGATGCATGCATAGATGGTTACATTTGGATAGAGGCCCTCACTATACATATGATGAAGACAACCTACAGCTTCCTCACCCAATCACGATGTTTTTGTTCAAGATCCCCTCTTATCATGAATTATTTTCCTCAATCGACTTCTTGCATAACTTATAATGCCTTTAAGATGCAAGCATAGGTAATTGCATGCAAATAGAAAATCAAACCACTACTTTGTGGCCTTACCTGCATTCGGCATAACCTTAAATTTCAATTCACTCCGAGTGACAACATTATGAAGGAGATCTAGCATGAGGTTGGTAGCTCTTTACAACTTATTGATGTTGTCAAAATTTTCATAGTTGACTTCATTTGGGGAGAGGCCCTCATTTTGCATCACAAAGACACATAGTGCCACATACTTTCCAGATGCAAGCATAGGCAATCACATTCAAGAGGTATCCTCCCTTTGCATTCGATCAAAACAACCTAGTGCTTCTTTGCCTGGTCACTTCAAAAGCTCTTTGACAATTAGATAGGTATTTTCCTACATATTTGTCGCAAACACGACCACTCGCTACTTTTTGGGCTTGCTTTGTTTGTGTACCCTGCAATGATCAATGCATCCCAGAAGACCACATGTCAAATAGGGAGTTCATCCAAAAAAAGCTTTCCAAATTTAGCGTTTGTGTCTATTGAAGATGTAAGCACATGTCATCATATTTGGAGAGATACCTCACTAAGCATACACTCACTTACGCCAAACCCCTTGGCTATTGCCACGTGCCTTCTAGATGCTGTCATGGTTGATCATATTTTAAAACAAACCTAGTGCCACATACATTCTATCACATTTCGAAAGTCCCTCCCCCCCTGTTCTGCATTCACTCACAAAATAGTCTACGATTATTGGGCATTGCTCATTGTGACACCACGATCCACATCTCAAAAGACTCTCTTGGCTTCAATTGGACCTCAACATTGCCAATTGGCTAGCGATACTCAAGTGCTATTAGCACTACAGATTTGCTATCAATTGAAAGGCCAATATTTTCAAAGGTAAAGCAAAAACTATAGAATACCATATCATGACGATATTGGTGAGGCTTGGTACAATGTGGATACTGCTTTGTATGAGCTTTAAGCTCAAGGAATGTCCATATTATCTATATAATATAATTAAACTTTCCCCTTCACCCCTCGATGAACCCGGTATTGCCTCTCTGCCGGCCCCACCTCCTCCCTTGATTTTACAGGCTCAACAAAAGGCCCCCTCTCCCTCCTCTTCTCTCGCAAGAACGCACATGTGGGTGCCGGCCCATAATTACATCTAGGAAAAATTACCGAAATACTCCTCTGATTTGTGGGAATTCCCAAAAGAACCCTGTATCTATTTTGGTTGGATTGTTGGAGACTTTCTAATCTTTATTCCTTTTTTACAATTGAGGATCGTTTCTGAGTGCTTAGCATGTAATTTGTCACAAATTCCCTCGCAAAAAAAAGCAATTATGTCTAAAAATAATGAAGCAATTCATCTCCAAAGCTTACATAACCAACTCAAATTCTAAATTTAGCATCAGATTCTTGTATTGATAGACAATCGTCTTCTTCTGAAAAGCTACAAATTTGTTTATCTTTGGAGAAATTTAATCTCATAGCCAGGGGTATTTTGGGAATTTTGGAAAATTTGAAGGGTATTTTGGGCTTTTTTCCCACTGGGTTTTTTCCCTTTGATCATCTAGGTTTTAAGACCCTAATCTAGAAACCCTCATCATCGAATTCTTGTATATATTCCTTCTACATCAGCAATAAAGAAATGGCTACCCAAATCAATCGACAACAACTTGGAGCAAACACTGCAGGTCTCCATATGCTTATCAAGAGCATCTTTTATCTTCAAGGGCGACAATAAAGCTCCATCAAACAATGGCCAGTCAAAGAATGGCCCACAACAACAAGCAATGAGAAATTTAGCAAGCGAGCTATCCACAACAATCAAAAGTAGCTCACACAGTGCTTCAACATTGGTGGCCTATTGTAGACAACTCAAATTGCACGGACCTTGAAAGAAAATCCATCATAAAGTCCACGCCCCAAAGAGGTTCAGTTCTGTAAGCTCAGACACATCAACATCCATCTTCCTGGTGGCCAAGACTAGCAACAAAGAGGAGAATGTGCAACAAGAACAAAAGTTGCCTCAAAAATCACGCTCAAATCATGTATCAACAACACGAAAGATATGAATCACTCAAGGAAGGGGGGAGTGTCATCAACGACAAAGCACTTCCCAAGCTGAAGACCAACCTTGAAGACAACACTGAAGACAACCCTATGACAAGACTGTACAAGGTCGTGTCAAGGGACGACACGAATTAGGAAGGGGAAATGTTTGAGGATAAATCAAACGGGTGCCCAATAGGTCGGAATGTAGCCGGACACCACATTTGTAGTCTATTATTTTGTCCCAGCTAGTGTAGTGATACTCTGTGTAAATCCTGATTCTAGAGTAATGGATTAATTCCCTGAGTTGTAATGCTGTAATGATATTTGTAAAGGTCTATGTAAACCAGCCACTAGCCATTTAGAATGCCCTAGGTATAAAGGTCAATAACTTTAACTCATGCCGCCTCGATTACCAAGATACTCCTTCGAAACTAGAAGAGAAGGTTTTTAAATGTGAAAGGAGGCTTATCTTTAGAAGAAGTGGGAGCTCAAAAAACGTACGCTCAAGCTACGAGCTGCTCCAAACTTGTAATCATCGTAGCTAATGATTTGGTAATCCGTTTTTGATTCAGAAACTTGCATTGTGTTCCTCTCTCTCTGCTCTTTAATTTAAGTGTAAGCATTGTCAGTTTTGCCGTGGTTCACAACTACTCGTCTGTGAGCTATAATTACAGATTTGAGTGTTAAATCGTTTTTTTAAGTCGTTTTGACCATAGGAGAGTGGTCATAGACCATAGGACGACAGTTCTAAATAGTTATGTTGTAGTTTTCATGACCTTTTTCATGATGGATCGTGATTTTGGTACCTTGTTGGATTGCCGCCAGACTTGCTAGGATAGTGCCCCTAGGTGTCCTAAACCTCCTCCTAAAGTTTCATTGCATTTCGAGTCCGTTCGAGTGCCGAAATGGCGTGATGACCTAAAGCTATGAGAAAGGACATAGGTAGATTTCCATGATCATTGAGTGTTGATTTGCTTGTAGAGTTGTTATGTTAGCTTGGTAAGGTTCACTACGTAAGATTGACGATCTCATAGAGTCTCCGTGCCCCATCCGAGTCACTTTCCCTGAGTATTGACATTATGTTAGTCCCAGAAAGCTATGCTGCAGACGTCCGTCGCGGCGACTCGCTAACATTTTCCAATATATTGACTGTGTGGCATAAATAGGGTGTCCCACTCTTGGACGCATGCATTAAGCACTCTTTATTAGCTAAGCCTTGCACTATCACTGCTAATGCAAACACTCTCAAGAAAACCCCAGTATATGTACATATGCAATAAGATGGACAAGTCACTGGGTTTTTTCCCCTCAGTCAAATTCGGTGTCTACTAGCACTAAAGATTTTTTTTCTTTTTTAAAGCATAATAATCTCATTATGGAGAGCGGAGCTTCAAGCAAATATCAACCATAACCACACAAGGCATCACACTTCTACAACCACTCATAGCTCCAATCAATCCAACACACTATTCAAGAAGAGAGTGGTTCTTCTCTGACACAAATTGACTACCCAAGAAGTTCAAGCCTTCAACATTTCAAAACTCCCATTACAATCACTTCAATAGTCACCAGGTGCCACAAAACACGGTGTCCGAAGATGGTCACCAATTTAGGAAGGGAGGAGTGTTCTGGGAAATACAAAACAAGAGCACATACAAAGTAGATACTGAGTATTTGGGAAGGAATGAGCCTAGAATGGAATGATATAGAAGCTACAAAGCTATCAAATGGAAGAAAGTAGACCAAGTGGTTGCAGGCTACAAGAATTACATCTTAAAAGCTGGATTTTAACCCATGGGAAAATACGGGATTGGTTTTTCTTATATTCTAAAAGCTAAAAGGCTTACTTGCTTGTGTAATTCAATAAATGGGTCCGTCTATGAGGAGAATGGGACCGTGGGCTTCCAATTTGTATAATATTTGAACCCACAACCTTCTCAAGGCTAGGTTTATAAGCATAAGGCTTATTTTTGTAAAGGAGGATTATTATTAAGTGGAGATAACTTAACGTTTTTGTGTGACTACTCTTTCCTCTTCTTTGAAGTGCATTGTGAAGCTCATGGAGCACATCAATCGCAGGGCATTGCTCCAATGATTGATTGTGAGTATTCCCCTCCTGGTTCTCTTCTAATTGATGGTAGATTTGTGGCAATTTATGCACTCTTTGTTTCGCGATTAGTAAGCTTATTCGCGTGTTTAAGAGCTTATTTAGTTGCTTATTTACATATAAACATACAAAAGAAGCATCTCCACACACATCTAACGTATTTGCAACTCACAAAATCACTTTTCGTCCCAGTGGTTCTCTAATCCAATTTATGTCCATCATCTCAAACACAACCTCAAGGATTTCGTCTTTAAAATGCCACGCAAACGGTGTCCTACTCACCGTCTATAGACATACCAAGACTCTTGTTAGTTGTTGGGATAAAGGCCATGTGGCTGTAACCCACTCACTAATCCATCACTAACGGATATTATTGTTTGGATATATAGATAAAATAAGGAGTGTGGTTTACATTTGAACCACTGAGAGCTCCACCAATATTGTGTGTGTCTTCTTCTTCTCTCCTGCACTCACACACACACACACCTCCGTCCCGGGAGATCCCAATAATTGGTATCAGAGCTTTGGTTGCAGTGCTCCTCTCTCGGCATTTCTCTTTTCTTGACAAGCTTCACATTTGCTACATCAGTAACCGATTCAAGCTAAAATGCTTCCATGGCTATGGAGGCATTGTTAGCTCAACACATAGAGCTCACTCATCAAGGTGGCAAGGGGCTTGCATGTCACAAGACACAAGGGGAGAGATATTGAGCTTTCTATAAGCTTACGGATAGAGAGAGAAGTAGGTCACTCAGTTTTGGCAGTTTGACAACAGTTCACTATTTTGGCCATAACTTGAGCTAGCAAGCTCTGATCTCAAAAGTTTTTTTGATCAAAATGTAGCTCACTTTGAGATCTACAACTTTGTAGAATAAATTGTGAGCTTATCTAGAGTACAGCTAGGCCGAAAATCCAGAACAAAGAGACTATTTTTCTAGGATAGGTTTTGACATACTTGCTTGGAGAGTGAGAGGAGAGAGAGAGAAGAAAGAGACTGTGTGGGGCTGATTTGTGCATGCAAGTTGTCTTGTCTGCATCCCTAAGCAGACACGAGTGCGGGCTGATCTGAGGGCATCTCGGAGCACTCACACATCATCCTCTTTGGGCGAGGTCTTTCTCCTACTACCTACTTGCATCCCGGACCATGCTTTGTGCATGCATAGCTTGGCCTATGGCAAGCAGACTAGAGCAGTGCACAAAGATTTAGATAGAGAGCAATTATAGCCATTTTAGAGTCTCACATCCGCGTGATATGTTTCAGCCGGGGATTGATTATGCTGACTGACTGCAGTGAATCTACTTGCTTCCAAGAAGCTATGAACATGGATGATAGCATTAAGTGGGAGCAAGCTATGTAATCAGAATACGACTCGATCATGAAGAACAAAACATGGGATTTAGTTTAATTTTTAGAGGGCAAACATGCCTTACCATGCAAATGGGTCTACAAGTTGAAACACACATCTAGTGATCCCAAGACTAAGTACAAGGCAAGGTAGGTTTCTAAAGGTTTCAAGCAGCAGAAGGGAGTCGATTTTGAAGAAATCTTCTCATCTGTTGTCAATATGACCGCTCTACATGTTGTTCTTGGTTTAGTAGCCTTGGAGGACATGGAACTTGTCCAAATGGATGCGAAGACCGTTTCTCTTCATGGGGATATCATAGAGGATGTTTACATGAAACAACCTGAAGGTTTTGAACATCCAGGTCATGAGAACATGGTGTGTAGACTCAATAAATCCCTCTAGGCCTTGAAGAAAGGTTCAAGACAGTGGTATCAAAAGTTTGATGCTTTCATGAAGTCTCAGGGTATAAGAGGAGTCAAGAGGATCGCTACTGGTACACTCAAAAGATTAGTGCTGGTTACTCATGATTCTCATCCTATATATAGATGACATGTTAATTGCTAAGAAAGTCCATTTCAGAGATTGTCAATTTGAAGCAGAACTTAAGTGATAACTTTGCTATGAAAGATTTAGGCCAAGCACATGATATCCTTGGTATGCATATCAAGAGAGATAGAAAGCGTGGAATTCTTGAATTGTCTCAAGAATCCTACATTCAAAAGTTTTTGTAGCATTTCAATATGCAAGGGGGAGAGTTAGTGAGTATCCCACTTCCATCATATTTGAAACTTAGCAAAGATGATTTCCCTAAATCTGATGCCAAAAGAGTAGAAATGGCAAAAGTGCCGTATTTGTCAACAGTGGGCAGTCTCATGTACGCAATGGTAGCTACAAGGCCAGACATTGCATTTGCAGTGGGAGTAGTCGGTCGTTGCATGGCTGATCCTGGCAAAAACATTGGGAAGCAGTGAAGCATATCCTTAGGAACTTGAAGGGTACATCAAGCAAGTACTTACGCTTTGGAAATAGCGATGCATCTATTGTTGAATACACAGATGCGGATTATGCGGGTTGTGTAGACAATAGAAGGTCTACATTTGACTATGTGTTTATTTTTGCTCGAGCATCTATCTCTTGGAGGTCATGTCTTCAAGATTGTACTTCTTCTTCCATAAGTTGAATATGTTACAATGTCAGATGCAAGCAAGGAAGCCATATGGTTGGCACGCTTAGTGGGAGACTTGGATACCCAGAAAATTTTAGTGTTACACTGTGATAGTCAGAGTGCCATTGCGTTGGCAAAGAATCCGGTTTTTCATGCTAAGAAAAAGCATATCGAAGTGAGATAACACTTCATTCGAGATGTCTTGGCAGACAAATGGATTGAACTCATCAAGGTTCATATAGATGACAACCTAGTAGATGCTCTCACAAAGAGCTTGACCATATAGTAGTATACACATTGCATTGAGTTGATGGGTGTAGGGTGAAGCTGAGTAACCCTAGTTAAAGCCAATGACACTGGCCTTTAGGTGGGAGATTGTTGGGATAAAGGCCATGTGGCCGTAACCCAGTCACTAACCCATCACCAACGGATATTATTCTTTGGATATATAAATAGATTAAGGAGTGTGGTTTACATTTGAATCACTGAGAGCTCCACCAATACTGTGTGTGTCTTCTTCTTCTCCTCCTTCTGCACTCATGCACACACACTTCGGTCCTGAGAGATCCCAACATTAGTATCGTAATTATCGATCACATCTATACTACTCTACTAGTGTTGTTTGAATTTAAAAAATGGTTTCATTTTGTCCCATGATTTAAATACCCCAAACACATGCATCCAGTAATATGCCTCATTCCTCTTTCCTACTGTCATGGGTCCCATCCCACAAGAACCAACCTTGCACTCTTATACCAGATGAGTGACCCCTTGAGGGGGAAGGTTCTAAATCATTCACACCCATACATATATATACTTGGCCAATCACCCCCTCCCAGGGACCTCCATACCCACCAACCCTGGCAAGTCATGTAGCTTACCAAGGTCACACAACCATCTGGTCCTACCCTAGGTTGAAATGCATCGATCAAACCCTAGAACTTTAACGCTTTATAAATGATAGAACAAAAAAGTATAAACCACTCAAAAACTCACAGGGAAGTTTGACAACACAACAAAATGGACAAGTCTAATACTATGAATATGAAGCATAACAGTAACAAGGCAAAAATTACCAACAATTGAGATAAAGAAACTAACTGATTGAGGAGTCCCTACTACGCCAGGCCTCCCATCCACACTCTCTTATGGATGAGTGGTATCAGTGACATGAGATTCTTGACCACCACCATATCCCACCCATTGAAATACAGAGTTCTTCTCTACCCTTAGTTGATCCCTCTACTCGAAAGGATCCAATACCCACAGGTGACTAGGATCATGGTTAGCTAGTGAGTTTAGACACCCACTGCCTCTTCGAGCCCCATCGCCCGGTTCACCGATAATATGGTTCTTCAATGGAACCACCACTTCCGAGTTCAAGGGACAGATCTTTGATCCTCACTATATAAGACAAACAAATGAGTACCAACATCGAGTACACAACATACTTCATGAGCACGAAATAAAAGAAAGAAAGAAGAACAAAGAGGGTCCCCTACAATTAATCCCTCCCCCACATGATGAATGTGTGTTTCCCTACTACCCCTTGTGAATGGTCTAGGGATGCCATACCATTCTCCTTGGTCTTGATCTCTAGTCACAATGTGGAGCATCGGCCCTCAATCAAGTGTCAAGGTTGGTTCCTGAAGCTGAGCGCTAGAGATGACCCTCAACAATTTGGGTTGAATTTATCATCCACCCTTGATAAGCCCATCTTCCCATCCCTATAGCTGCATGAACAGGTCCAAACAAATGCATACCCTTGATACACTCCCATAGTGTATGCATGCAATATCTACATACCCAACTTCTATGCACATGCACACACCCTAACACGCACACATAGTCCTCTATCTATCCATATGCACACCCATTGTTCATACACACCCACATAAACACATGTCTTTATATGTATACACACACACACACACCCCTTCTAACCGTACGTGTGTGCACACACACAAATGTGTATATCTATCCACATCTCTCTCTCTCTCTCTCTCTCTCTCTCTCTCTCTCTCTCTCTCTCTCTCTCTCTCTCTCTCTCTCTCTCTCGGCTTCTTCTCCCACAATTGACCACACTGCTGCTCTCTCTCTCTCTCTCTCTCTCTCTCTCTCTCTCTCTCTCTCTCTCTCTCTCTCTCTCTCTCTCTCTCTCTCTCTCTCTCTCTGTCCCTCCTTGCCTCCCCTCTCTGTTGCTATTGCCCAACACACACACACACACACACCCACTTTCTCTCTTACTCTGGCATTAATTATTGTCACTTAAAATTAATTGATGTATAATTGATATCAACTGCTCTCAATTAATATATAAATGGCATTAATTATTGTCACTTAACATTAATTGATGTATAATTGATACCAATTTGTGTCAACTGATATTAATTGTTAACAATTGACATTAACTAATGTTGATTTATATCAATTGACCAACAATTGGTATGAATTGGTGTCGATTGACCTCAATTAACGTAAAATTGACATCAATTACATAAAGATTCACTAAAAATTATAGCACCATATCATTCATTATTACACTTTGATTAATGTATCATAAAGATTGAACTGTATTCGTGATGTGAGGTTAAAGACGTAGTATCATGAAAATGCCTTCTTAAGAACTTACACTACCTTGTTTTATTGGCTCATGTTTCAAATAACTCGAGGTTCCATCTTTCTTATGTCACGTTGAACTTCATTGTACATATTCTATTGTTAAAGTAATAGAGAAAAATAGACATCTTTTAGGAATTCAAAGTAGGATTCCAAATGAAAATTTTGAAAAAAAAAAAGTATGTGTCCTTCTCTTATGGAGGAGATACAAATTTTAAGCTTTGATTGGAAAATTACTTAGTGAAACAATTTCTAGAGAATCAAAGTCTTGCTTATATTCTCAAAGTGATTTAAGGAGTTTAAACTCTAGAAATCAAATTTCGCACAACAACATAAGTTGGTTCATAAATTGCATGAAACAATCTTAACAAAAAAGTATTAAAAAATATTATTCCCTACAACATCCAATACTATATAAAATTCTTTTAATTTCTTAAACTTTTATATTTTTTAATTGAGCTTGCTAAACTTTGTTAGATCCTTTATCATACTCTATGGGTTTAATCATTTGCATATTTAAATGATGTATGATGAGATACTTTCAAACAAAAGAACATCTTTTATGTTTAATATATATATAGATATTTTAAAGCTAATCTTTTAAATCTTAAATAAGATTCTTATGATTTTTATGACATTTATGACATTGAAAACTATCTAAAAATACATCAAATAATAAAATGTCACATTCTAGCATGAGGGTGGGGGGGATTTTACCATGCTACAATCTAGAAATTTGTCATTTTAAGGTATTTATAAAGTAGTTTTAAATGCCTTAAAATGAGATAAAAACATGTGTAAAATGATTCAAAAAAATAAACGAA
This sequence comes from Adiantum capillus-veneris, assembly GCF_014529385.1. Classification (NCBI taxonomy): domain Eukaryota; kingdom Viridiplantae; phylum Streptophyta; class Polypodiopsida; order Polypodiales; family Pteridaceae; genus Adiantum; species Adiantum capillus-veneris. The sequence continues at coordinate 76,884,374 of NC_140952.1, read as the reverse complement.
CATATTTTAATTATTTATATATAATTAAATTATAAAATAATATATCTTGAGTTTATATCTCTCTCTTCTTAGAATTCTTATATCCAAATGATTTTAGGTATGTAATGCATCTATTAATAACCAAATATTTATGTTTGTTGATGTCAATCCACATCAATTGGCATCAATCGACACCAATTGGCATCAATCTGTGTCAATTGACACCAATTGGTATCAGTTGATGTCAATTGACATCAACTGATGTCAATTGATATATAAATGGCATTAATTCTTGTCACTTAACATCAATTGATGTATAATTGATATCAATTGGTCTAAACTGATATATTATCAATTGATATTAATAGTTATCAATTGATATTAATTATTGTCACTTAGCATAAATTGATGTATAGTTTAAATATTCATTGATATCAATATATGGGTAAACTTAAAAAACTTCAATAAAGAAAAGCATCAATGAAATTTCATGATCACCATGGGTCCAAAAATGAGAAAAAAAAATAACATTGTGAAATCTTAAGATCTTCTATAGACCAAACACCCAAGATGCCATATTGCCTTGCAAACCAAGAAATGTGATTACAGATAATGTGTTGCACACGAAGCATACAGACATTATAAGGATGAGTATTCGCAATTCAAAAGATTATCATGTCATCAAACCAATTACGATACCATGTAGTGTTAATATGTTGATTTGTCCATGCACTTCTGGATGTCTTGTGGAAGGTCTCCACAACTTCTTGGAATTTTGTATAGTCGCCATCAGCCCATGAGTTCAATTCGTAGAACTTGAATATTGCTTCCAAGGTTTTCCATACCTTCCCTTTGCAAGTCCTTGCTGAACTATTGTCTGCATGGTCAACTACAATATTGTGCAGATTTTTCCACCTGTTGTATCGTAATGCTTGTTTTTCTTGTGCACTTTGGCTTTTGCATTGTTGTCCAGTTGTGGGAAGTGAAAGGAAGAGCCGGGCTTTCACACCACCAATGGACAGCTTCTTTGGAACATCCCGACCTTTTTTCAATCTCTTCTCATCCTGCTCTATCTTAACATGTCCTTCGTGCAAACCCATTTCTGAGAAGGCCGTCTCTAAAGATGAGATTGCCCTTTGCTTCACAGAGAGAGGTCGAGTGGTCCAGCCAAAACAAATGTAGAGAAACATTAGTTTTTCTATTATGATACCAATGTAATAGAAATGGCCTATGATCTTTGAGAATAATGGAATTAGGAGAATTAGAGTGAGCATTTTTGTGAGACTACTTTAAGAACATAGAGGGCGAACTTAATTAGCGATAGCAACATAACCATAATACTTAATTAACCTGGCATGAACAATAGTTTTGCAACAGAGAGAGTTTAGAGAACTTGATAGCAATTGAGGACCGGATTTATGTGGAGCCGGTCCCCCCTCCAATAGGCTTTGTATTATAGATTCTCCCATCAAGAGAGACTTGGTACAATACAATCTTTGTGTTCCTTGTGACCTTAGGTGATGCAATGAAGATGGAAAGCTTCATGCATCACAAGCATAACATAGACTTTGTAAAAAGAATTAAGCATCCCCGACAAGGCCTCAAACACCTTCAAAGGTGGAGAGATCTTGGAGATTGTGTCTCCAAGACTGCACGTCGTCATCTACCATTGAGGGAGAGTATGTTGTTGCATCTGCCGCCACAAGCAAAGAAGCCATATGGTTAGCTCGTCTAGCGGGAGATTTGGGCATTCACATGGTTCCAATACTGCATTGTGATAGTTAGAGTGCCATTGCTTCGGCAAAGAATCCGGTGCTTCACTCAAAGTTGAAACACAAAGAGTCCAGATACCATGTCATACGAAATGCATTGGATTGCAAGCGCATCGAGCTCGTCAAGGTTCACACTGATAACAACCCTGCATATGTGATGCTTCATCAACTTTGTATAGACTAACTATACCGATGCCACTATTGATCACCATGACCTGCAAGTGGGAGGTTGTTGGGATGTAGACCAGGTGGCCGTCGGGAAACTGCCCTTACTCATACTTTTCCCTAATCAATATAGGGAGAGAAAGTGAGAGAGTTGACTCCCTCCCACTTTCCTCTCCACTATCCCAAACTAAGTTGCATTATTCATTATTCGGGAGACGTATAATACGCGAATAATGGGCGTATTATTCGTTTATCTAAATTATACGGTCGTATTATATGGTCCCACATCAGCATAAATGGCCAATCGTATAACTTCTTAATTTTTCGATCGAAAAACTTTTCGATCGAAATTATTTTCGAATGAAAGTATTTTCGATCAAAAATTATAACGATCGAATATGTTAGTATATATAGCAACACGCGAAAGGCCTCATACCAGCTTTCAAAGTCAGTGTTTTCCATGTGAGTACTCTCACCAAACGATCAAAAAATGTAATTTGTAAAAAAATAAAACAATTTTAATGCAATAAAAATTAAAATTCAATAGAATTTTAAGTTTTGTGATTCAAATATATGAATTTGTTTTGAAAAACTTAGTAAATAGTTGAAAGTTTGTATTTTGTGAAGATTTTAATCTCTCACCTGATACAAACTGTAATTATAAGAATCACTTGTCAATGTGTTCAATTAATTGACACTTGAAAGTGACTAATAAAAAAAAGTAAGATATTATCGTTGTGTGTAGAGTGTACTCTCACATGAGATAATTAGTTTAAAAATATAATTACATAAAAATTAACTTTATGTAATTTAAAGTTCGATTTTGATGTGTAGAGATTTTCTCTCACTTCAAAATGAATATAATGAAACAAAATTATATTTTTATGTTTTGTGTAGAGCTATTCACACTGCTATGCTCTCACTAGAGTAAAAATTTAGGAAAAACATGTCCAAAAATAATGAGATTCTCTTATCTTTATTTGGATTGCAAAATCTACCGTACTGTGTGAGAGCATACATATGCTCGCATTGTAGATAGATAATCGCTTAAAAATCTATGGTAAAGTGTAAGAACTTTTTGTTCGCACTTTACATAGATACGATAATTATCAAGTATTGTAAGTGATTATCGTTTTGACATTTAAAAATGTCACTTATAGCTCTTGTATGTATAGTAATTTATAATGATAATCATTTTAATACTTGATTTAATTGTAATTATTGATTATCGTAATGTGTTAAAGATACAAGCTTGCACTTTAGATAAATCGATGCAATTTATATGTAATCTAATGGTATTGTTTTTTATTATTGTATTTTTGTTCAATCATTGTTTTTAATTATTTTAATTTCGTTCAATCATTGTTAGTTAAATTAATTTAATGTTTTAATTGATTTTGATTATGAAAATGATCATTGACTTTGTTTTTACTAGCAAACTATTTTTGTGCATCATGGTGAAAGGACAAGAGTGGAGTTATGTGCATGAGTTGAAAGCTGGGAGAAATACATCTCGACTTAAATGTAAATCTTGTGGCCACGAGTTCAGTGGTAATGCAACTAGAATTAAAGAGCATTTGTTTAAAGTCCCTGGCAATGTTGAAAAGTGCGGGGCACCACCAAAAGATATTCATGAAAAATTTGCCATGTATTCTCGCAAAGTAAAGTTGATTCTTGCAGCTAAACATAAAGGTGATGTTTCTAAAGATATTCATGCGAATATTGAACCATCTATATGCAATGAGGGAACAGAAGAGGTGTGTACCACTCAAGTAAATGATCAAAGTTCTCAATTGAACCCTCTTCATGGACATGCTTCTACATCAGGAGGAGTTCCTAGCACAAGCAAATCCGGCAGAGCGTCATCCAATGGACAGACAATGCCTAAAGCATTAAGTAAACAATGGTTGCTTGAGTTGCATTTAAAATGGACACAAGCATTTGTTGCGTGTGGCATATCGTTCAATGTTATGTGCAATCCAATATTTCAAGATGCTTTGATGAGTACAGCCAAAAAAGGATTTGTGCTTCCTGACTATAACAAGATGCGAACTGAATATCTTGATAAAGTCAAAGACAGTACTGAAGCCATTCTCAAACGCACACTCCTAGAGTTTGTTCCAGCATATGGATGCACCATAGCATTGGATGGATGGACTAACTGTCAGAAAAAACCTTTAATCAATGTAATGCTTATTAACCCTAGAGGGGCTATGTTCGTGGAAGCAATTGACAGCTCATTGAAAGAGAACACTATCACCTACCTAGTAGGGGTGTATGAGCGTGCAATTGCAAAGGCAGGTGGACCAAAGAATGTGACTACTATTGTCACAGATAATGCGGCCAACTACAAAGGAGCAGGAAGAGCTATTCAAGTCAAGTATCCGGAGATTTCTTAGGTACCATGTGCAGCTCACACTATTTCCCATTATCAGGATGTGATCCTCAAGCTGGAAGGGATGGATACCTTTCATCAGGTGCGTGGGTTCATCCGTGGGTTAACTCCCGAGCTTAAGAAGAACGTTAAAACCCAGGATTTGCTTTTAAAAGATATTGGTAAAATGGCATGTGTGAAGCAAACTTTATTGGATGCAAATCATGTGGTGAAATTCATTAGAGAGCATCAATTTTCGTATGATCTTTTTCGAACCAAGTCACCAAATAAAGCTCTGCAAATATTTTGCGCAACAAGGTTTGCTACGGCATACTATGTTCTTGCTACTTTGCAAGAGTTGAAGCCTGCATTGATAGAAACCTTAGCAGATAGAAGATGGGATGGATGGATTAGCAAGTATCCAAGTTATCAGGAAGCAGCTGGTCGATGTGCACAAATAGTAAACTCGCCAGTCTTTTGGCGTAATGTAGAAAGAATAGTAACTGTGTCTAAGCCATTTGTAGATCTTTTGAGAGCAGTTGACACAGATTCTTTTATTTTTGGTCAGGTCTACTGGTATATGTCAGAGGCTATACGCAAGCTAAGAGAAAATGTCAGTTTTGGTGCAAAGGATAAAACTACCATGATTACAATTGTTAACAAGTGTTGGGTGCAGTTGCATACGCCATTGCATGGTGCGGCTTTTGTATTGGATCCTAAGTTTCAAATGCATCAGCAATCTGCCAACAAAGAAGTTATGTTCGACTTCAAAACAGTGTGCTCCCAAGTCTTAGGGCACGAAGATGGAAAAACAACTTTTCATCAGCAAGTAGATTATGCCAACAGAACTGGTATGTTTCAGGATCCGTGGCATATAGATGCCATTGACAAAACAAGTACACCTTTATGGTGGAAGGAGTATGGTGGAGAGAAAGTGGAGTTGAAACACATTGCAGTTAAAGTTTTATCAGTAGCTGCATCAAGTGGAAGTTGTGAACGAAATTGGTCAGCATTCGACTTTGTGCACACGAAAAAGCGAAACAGACTTCATACTAAACGGGCTGCTGATTTGGTGTATGGTTTTTGCAATATGAGACTTATTTATAAGCCTCAAAACATTGCAACTAGAGCCGCTCAAAAGCAATATGGAGTCTTCCAAACGCATGAAGCTATTTCTGCAGAAGTTGATGATGAAGATGATATGGAATGGGAGATAGTTTCAGAATGCTCAGATATGGACGAAGTAGATGATATGGCTGCAGTTTTTGAAGATGGAGATGATTTGTGAGAGTACCATTGTAATACTTAACAAGTTTTTGCATATGATGAAAGAAAGTGGTATCTCGTTGTCGTTCACATCAAAACCTCTCTTTCTCTCTCTCATACGCACATATTTACTCACACACAAATATAAATTGCCGATAATATCTTGTCGAATAACAATTACATAAAGTCGATGTAGGTTTGAAATTACAACAAGGTTCTGGGAAATTACTCAATCGAAAAGAGTTTGATATAATTTTGAGATTACAAAAAGCTTGTGAGTGACTTATGAGTTTGATAGATTTGCTATAAGCTGGTCTATGGTAAAATCTGTAATTCCTAGCTCACTGGGATGGTTGAGCACCATCTGTGAAGTGGTAGTATCATCTGGCAAAGGTCCATACAATGATTCATATCGTTGAAGCTTTGCTTGTGCATCACTTAACTCTATTTCAAGCTCAAGAATACGGCCACGAAGCATGTCCGGTGTTTCTCCTTGGCTGGCTAATTCAGTCAGTGTTTCTGACTCTTCAAGAAGTAAAACAATAGGACGCTTGTGAGGAGGCATTGGATTATTTGCATTGCGTGCTGCCACCTCTTCTGCAATGCGTCCACGTCCAACACCAGCGGTGCTTGGACGATCTGACCAATCCACTCTCTTCAGCAAAACATATCGAACATAGCATTGTTGGATAAAGTAAATTGCTACTTGGTTGTTTTTTGGTAGGCATCTCTCTTGTCGTATAAACCTTTGCATCAATACACGTGCCAGTCCTTTATGTTGCAAATAAGAGAGCTTTAATGGAGCTGTATCTTTTGCATTGCCACTTATTTGAAATAGTTGATGGCGTACAAAGTGATTAGGGCAAAGCTTTTTGCACTCTTTAAGGGTTAGTGGTTCGTCCTGCAGCTCAGATTCATCTTCTTCAATGTTCGCAATAGTAGAAAGATCTGCTTGTCCACATCTAACTTGTTCTTCTTTAAAAATTGCGTGAGCTTTAGCGTGGTTGAGTTCTTCTTCCATATCTGCATATTAGGTGAACATGTCATTACTTTTAAATACCCATTCAATTAATTTGACATTGGACAATATATCAAATGACAAACATAGATATTTTGTTCAATTAAACATACAATTAAATCTGACACCAAAAGTAAAACAATGATGAAATCATGAGACTTGTGTTTTCATTAATCATCAGCTGGTCGTAAGCCAGATGTCATTACAATGTTGTAACCCACTCTATGGGCACCACTTAAACATAAGGAGAGGTCAAAAGCGGTAGGCCGGGTTTTGGGGTTTAGGCGCTTGCCGGTTTCAAGATGAGCAAGTACATTACTCAAAAAATGTCTCTTGCTTTGTTCTTGGGGCTCTGGTAAGCACTTCAAAATGCGTTTACATGTATGACACATGGAATAACTATCCATAGCTTTGGTCCAGGAGGGAGGATTACTAGATATACATTTGGGGGCTGCCCATGGATAATCTCTCTCATATTGTTTTCTAGTTTCTATCTGCATATCGCGTAGAGGAGGAAAACCGGCTGTGGTATTTGTTTTGGTGCATGAACCCCAATCCACAATGCCGGCATAAACACCTTTTTCGCAAAAATGCAGCATCATATTCCGAGAGTGTAGATCATTGTGGAGGTAGTTATGCGAATGTATATACTTTAGAGTTTGGAGGAGAGAATTGATGATCTGCAAAATATTATCCTGGAATAGCTCTACTGTTCCTGCAGTGAGTACATAATCGCGGATGACAGGTTGGCTGCCGTGTGCAGTGCATTCTTCGATCCATTACTCCACATGGCCGCCATTCCAAAATCGTGAAATGAGCATTGGTCGCTCCACGTGGCGCGCCATGGCAAGAGGGTAGATAATACCTCGATGTGAAATATCCAAAATTGTTGCTTCGTCTTTGACCTGTTGCTCCATGGTGGGCCCATGTAAGTGTACTTTGAACACTTTTGCAGCATACACTTGATCTTTGAAAGCGGGATGTGTGACACCCACACGCTTCACATGTGCCCATATTCCCTCTCCTAGCTGTGGAGCTTGGATATTGAAGACGGCTGTGTCGGGTAAAAGGTGTAAAATAGGTGGTAGTTGAGAGAGGTCTAATGTAGCAACGGATGACGTTGTAGGCTCTGTTCTAAGAATGATTTCTGGTTCAACAGCAGCTTCAGAAGATCTGGCTTCCACTCTTGCACGCTTTGCTGCTCTTTCTAAATTTTCCTTGCTCTTGAACTCCGTGTAAAGCTGTTGCACAAGATGTATGCGCTCAGCTATGTTTGGCAAGGAAGTAATTGCAGGATTTTTCAGTTCTTGAATGGTTTTCATGATCTGTCCAATGGTTTACTAAAGCACCTGATGTTAGGAGGGCTATGTCAAAAATAGCTGGTGCAAACTCTGCTTGGAGCTGCTCAAACACAGACTTGGTCAGAGTCTATGTAAGCTGATAAAAATGCTCCGGAGCGACAGGGTTTAAACAACGCCTAATCTCTGCCTCTGACGAGTAATGGAAGTATCTCACAATCACTTCGGAGACGAAATTTCGTTGATGTTTCGCTAGCTTCGTGTCTGCCATATCTGTATGACAAAATTATAAATTAAGAATCTTACGAAATGATTGTACACCATAGTAACATAGTTATTATATAATGAGTGTTAACCCTATATATATATATATATATATATATATATATATATATATATATATATATATATATATATATATATATATATATATATATATATATATATATTAAATGATGATTCAAATTTATTAAACAACACTAAATTATTGCAAATTAAAGAGAAAATCTTATGATTACAAACCACATTGTGCGAATCGACCATGAAAATTAATTTAGAGAGTGAGAGAGAGAGAGAGAGAGAGAGAGAGAGAGAGAGAGAGAGAGAGAGAGAGAGAGAGAGAGAGAGAGAGAGAGAGAGAGAGAGAAACAGGTCAGGAGTGTGAGATGCTCTCAGCACAAGAACTGGACCCTGCTATGTGCAAAAGTGTGAGATGATGAAAGAAATTACACCTAAAGGGTTGGAAAATCGTATATGTGAACAACTCAGCTAGTGTGAGATATTCTCAGCACAAGTCCTGGATGCTGTTGTAAAATAGATTGATAGTTTTTATCAATCTAATCCCTGATAAAGTGTGTGGAACTCACAACACAACTATCAGCGGATAAATTAACAATTGCAGATGTAAGTTACCTATCGTATGTGTTTACGTCCAAAAAAATACCAAGTCATTTAATGATGAAAAATGATGTTCTTTTGGAATATGAAACACACGAGTAACCAGTATGTCACATTAAGATGAAGAGGGCATGAAAATATGCATCTCTTCACTCTTAATATAACGAGTGGTAACGCTTGTGTTTCTATGTAACACATATGACAGAAAAACTTAATCTAAAATTGTAAATTTTATAAGCTATTTCTAATGGAGTGTGTGGCACGCACAACACAACCATCAGCAAACAGCTCAACAATCTCAAATGTAAATCAATTGTTGTATATATCTACGTTCAGAGTAACACCAAGTCATCTGCTGATGAACAATGATGTTACTACAGAAATAGAAGCACAAAAATAACGAAAGTCGTATTAAGATGAAGAGGGCATAAAGTATGCATCTCTACACTTTTAAAATGACGAACGTTAATTTTTATGCTTCTATGACGAACGTTAATTTTTATGCTTCTATGTAGAATAATCAATAATGATTTACTTTAAGATTGTAAATTTTATAGGCCACTCTGAAGTGAGAGGTGTAGCATCATGCCTACTACACTCCACGAGTCGACCTCTAATCCTAACTCATCTCTATGGTGAGAGATATTCTACTACACCATACGAGTGAGAATCTAAATTTACCCTAAGCCTTCCCTGGAGTGAGTTATATAACTACACACCACGGGAAAGGAAACTATATTCTATACACCTCTGGAGTGAGCCATATGGCTACACACCACGAAGTGGCCTACGACCTGCAAGCCAACTTTGTGGTGAGAGCCGAAACTACTGCACCACACAAGTCTGGCACAACACAAAAAAAAAGTTAATATTTATTGAAAATTTAAAAAATATACCTGAAAACCGCTGTAAATCGAAGACGCTGTCTCTATCTGGCAAACTCTCAGAAGCTCCAAGCTCTCCAAACTCCAAGAAAGTCCACAATGCTTTTCGATCGAATACGGCGACGATTGTATATATATACTTTTTTTCGATCGATATATTTTTCGATCGAAATACTTTTCGATTGAAAAATATATCGATCGAAAAATGTTTTATACGGCTATTTGGTAATTATTCGGAGATACAGCGTATATTGACATTTTATACGTATAATTTTTGTTATACGGGCGTATAAATGCAACGCAGATCCCAAACTCCCTGTGCTTCATCCCCTTTCCCAATTCTCTTCTCCCCTCTGTTGCATGCATTCCTAACATGCACACTCCATACAAGCACCAAAAAACATGCCCAAATTTTCAGGGACAACTTAAGGACCTCTCTTCTTAACCAAGAAAAGAGAAACCAATAGCTCTGATACCAATGTAATGGAAATGGCCTATGATCTTTGAGATTAGCAGAATTAGGAGAATTAAAGTTAGCATTTTTGTGAGAATACTTTGAAAACATAGAGGGTGAAATTAATTAGTGATAGCAACATAACCATAATACTTAATTAACTTGGCATGGAGAATACTTTTGCAAGAGAGAGAGTTTAGAGAACTTGACAACAATCGAGGACCGGATTTATGTGGAGCCCGTCCCCCCGCCAATATGCCGTATTATAGATTCTCCCATCAAGAGAGACTTGGTACAATACAATCTTTGTGTTCCTTGTGACCTAGGTGATGCAATGAAGATGGAAAGCTTCATGCATCACAAGCATAACATAGACTTTGTAAAAAGAATTAACCATCCCCGGCCTCAGTCCCAAGGCCTCAAACACCTTCAAAGGTGGAGAGAGATAGCGGGAATGAGGATAGGGAAGAGGAAGAAGAAACATTCATAGGAGAAAGAAATAGCTCCTCGCTTATCATCACTCTCCTTGCTTAGGATAATAGCATAGTAACGAAGATGGAAAGCTTAAGCATTAGATCATGGCTCTTGGTTGGATTTGCATTCCATAGCCAAGAGTGTTGGTGTAGGCTCTCAACTTCACTACAAGATTGGAGAAGGAGATGGAGCTCTTGTATTTTGCACCTCACATAATGAGAGAGAGAGAGAGAGAGAGAGAGAGAGAGAGAGAGAGAGTGTGCACATGGGACAGTATACCCCCCAAGCTAGCCCCCTCCTTGCTTTGGTTTTCCCCCTCTTCCAGCACTTGCCTGCATCTGATTGGACCTCCTCAAGCCTGGCCAATCACACGCTCAGTGCATATCAAGCAACAAGGGTCTCATTAGGGCAAGTGTCCTTATTACCCCTTTGAGAGACATGGCTTGAATAATGCTTTACAAATTAATTAAATAAACTAATTTCTCATTGGAACCCTTGAGAGGCCAACGAATAGGCTCTAGGCACCTTATGAGGGCAACATGAAGAGGATTTTGACATGTGTCCTTGTTGCTTCCTTGGTCTAGGCTTGCCTTATGTGAGGGTGTGTGTGTGTTCTCTCTCATGCCCCTACTTGTAGGCTTGCCCCCTCCTTGTAAGATCCTTGTTGACTTTTTGACACCTCAAGCCCCTCAACCTTGGGCCCGATTCCCACCACAAGCTTGGCCCTCAAGCCGCTCAAGCTTTGGCCGGGTTCCCACCTCAAGTACAACCCTAGCATCTCAAGCATGACAAGCACCTCAAGCATCTCAAACATCAAGCACCTCAAGCACCTCAAGCTTGGGCCGCGTTCCCACCTCAAGCACAGCCCTAGCTTACCTAAGATCCAAGGCTTTTCACACTAACTATTGGAGGTCTTCAATGAAGCTAAGCCTAAGGTCTTTTAAGATCCATTAGCATTTCTCTTTGATAGAAAATCTCCCGTTTGGACCCATTACCTTTGGTCCCGTGCTAAGATGCATCTAAAACACATATCTATATTCTATCTCTTGTTCCCATTTATTCTCTCACATTGAGTGATTAGTTTAATATGGGAAAATCATTTAGGTATAGTTAGATCTTAGATTTTATGACATTACCTCTCCCTTGAAATCATAGTCATCCTCGACTCGACTATGAGGTAGAAGAGATAAAAAATTGTTAATTAGTTGATGTTTATTAGTGGGTAGAGGATCCATTTTTACCCTATGACATCATTCTAAGATAGATGAATAATCCATTTGGTGCTTGGGAGATGTAGGTGCCGCAAGAATGTCTGCTCTTTAGTCCATTTCATTCTCCCAAAGTAGAGTAACAAATTCTACTTGGTGTTTGAGAGACGTCGTCATCACAAACATGATTGAAAGCATGAAAACTGTTTAAATTTGTACACAATAAAAAGAGAACTAATCTTATAAGACAAAAAACATCGATCATTAAAAAGAAACATGTACATTTGCTTACTCTAATGTAGCATTGTAAGCATTGACAAGGTTCATATTATCCTTAAGCTTTATTCCTTGCATCCATCTAGCATCTTCAAAAGGACAATTTTTGTACTTAATAAGATACCGTCGGATAATCTTACCATGTTGTAGTACCTTGTATTCATGCTGAAGGATAGCTTCCAGCTACAGCACCTCTTCTTGGTCTTTGATTTTAGGAGGGTCTTCAATAATTGGTTCACTTGGTGGCTCTCCTTTGTAGGGCTTAAGTAGGCTCACATGAAAAGCATTGTGTATGAGCCAATGGTTGGGCATCTTGAGTTGATAAGCCATCTCATTGATTGGTTTCAAGATTTGAAAAGTACCATTGTATTTTTTTGCTGGTTTAGCATAATACTTTTGATGGCCTGTATGAATTTTGCTCGTCATTTACCTCAATCGACCCAATCTTTTTCTTGAATGTTAAGGACCTTCTGTGCTTGTCAGCAATAGTTTTTTTCCTTTGTTGAGAGATGGCTATAGCTTCCTTAATCTTTTGGAAAGATTATTGTAGTTGCTATACTCATCGGCATCAAAGATCTTCCCATGTACTTTAATTAGCAAGGGATGTTTAGGTCTTTCCTCTATGATTTTAAAAGGTGATTTTTGCATAGAAGTATGGATAGTATTATTGTATGCATACTCTATAAGGGATAAGTACTTTTCCCATTATGAGCGTCCATATACTTTTGTAACATAAGTTATTAGTAGATTGAGTATTGTAAGATTGGCTATCTCACTTTGGCCATCCGTTTCTGGGTGATAGAATGAAGAGAAATTCAATCTTGTACCTACATTTTCAAAGAGACCTTTCCAAAAATTACTGGTCATTCTAGGATCTGTATCGACATGAGGGATGTTGGAATTCCTTGGTGTTTGAAAATCCGAGATATGAAGAGAGTTGCCATTTGGTGTGCCTTAATAGTCTTTTTCACAATAATAAAGTGTGCTTGCTTGCTAAATTGTCAACTATTGTCCATATTCTTGTATTCCCATGGATAGACTTGGGTAATCCAAAGATAAAATCCATGGATATACTCTCCCATGGTGAATTAGGAATTGGCAATGGCTGGAGTAATCCATCTTGCTTCCCTTTATCATACTTAGTCTTTTGGCATACCACACATTTTGAAAGATACTCTTGTATGTCTACTTTCATGGTGGGCCAATAGAAGTACGTCTCTATCCTTGAAGAGTAGGTTGATTGCCTATATGCCCCGCATAGGGACGGGCGGGTGAAAGCATGTTAACGTGTTACGCTTTTTGTGCTAGTTAGCACTTTCAAGTTAGCACATCTTAAAAAAGTTGCGCGTCTGGTAAATTTTTTATAAATAATATCAAAATTTTTTAGCGGTTGTACATTTGGATTCCTTGTTTCAAGAGCTTTCTACTGATATATCATACGTTATAGATCTTGGAGATGTAGCTCATGTTATTGTACTAGTTAGCATATGTCAAAATTGTGCTAGTTATCATTGTCCGGGACATGAAAAAGTGTGACACGTTAACATGCTTTCACCCGGGCATGGGATTCATACATAACTTTCTTATGAAGGGAGTGGGTAACACATAGCCTATTGCCATGGAGAAGATAACCATCATGCAAGGTGAATGGTTCGTCTTTCTTCCCCAAAGCAAGGTCTGACATTATGTCTTTAAAGTCAGGGTCAATAGCATACTCATCTATCATAGAAGATAGATCATTGTGAGTTGCTATAGACACTGCATTAAATTCTTGGTCGCCGTGAAAGTGCAACGACCACTTGATTGTGCTTACCAGCAATGTGAGAAATATGAAAATAAAATTTGCCCTCCTCATTTATTTGTCAAAAAACTTGGTTTTCATCATGAAGTACTTGAGACTTTGGTGGTCTGTTTGTGAAATAAACAGAGTCCCCAATAGACAGTTCTTCCATGTGTCTAGGAAATGTAGAACATCTAAAATCCCTTTTTTATATATGCCCAAGAATCATTCATCGGCATCGATCCTTTGGCTCTTATATGCTATGGCATGCCCTTCTTGAAGTAAGAATGCTCCAAGGCAATCACCACAAGCATCACATTGGAACTCCAATGGATTTGTGAGATCCGAAAACATAAGGATTGGTTGGGAGGTAAGATTTTCTTTGAGCTTGTCAAAAGCATTTTTCTCCTTAGCAGTCCATGAGTACTTAATGTTCTTCTTTGTTAAGTCATGTAATGGTCCTGCTATTTGAGATAATTTAGCTATGAAGCATCTACAATATGCACACATACCAATAGCTCATGTATATTCCTTGGATTAGGCAATGCTTTTATCACCTCCAATGATGGATCCATAAAGATACCATCTTGAGAGATAATATGACCTAATTATTGAATCTCTTGAAGGAAAAGTTCACTTTTATTTCGATTGATAAAAAGCTTGTTCTCCCTCAATGCTTGAAAAATCACTTGGAGATGTTGCTTGTGCTCCTCTAAGGACTTGGAGTAGATGGTGATATCATCAAAGAACACTCCAGTGAATTTTCTGTAGGGCCTAAATATTTTCTTCATTAAACGATTGAACGTGGCTTATTCATTAAAGTCAAGACAAAAGGCATGACTAAATATTCATAAAAACCAAATTTTGTATGAAACGTGATCTTTAGGATATCTTCATTCACTATCCTTATTTGATGATAGCCACTTTTAAGGTCAATCCTACTAAAGTAGGTAGAGTCTTGTAGATTATTAAATAGATCTTCTACGTGAGGTACATGAAATCTCTTTTTGATAGTGATATGGTTTAGTGCTCGATAGCCCACACACATGCGGTATGTACCATCTTTCTTTTGCACTAAAAGGACTAGAGAACAAAAGGGTTAGGAGCTAGGCCTCACCATCCCTTTGTCTACCAATTCTTGTACTTGCCTCATGATATCCTCTTGTTGAGCTTGGGAAACTCAATAAGGAGGCTTGTTAGGCAATGAGCTTCCTAGTAGGAGCTCAATTCGAAGGTCATCATCCCCTCGTTTTGGAGGTAAGTCAATAGGGATATCATCGATGAACACATCTTGGAATCCATTTAGAAAATTAGACAAGTCTAACTCTTCTTCATTCCTACCATTTACATTTAATGAAACATTAGGGTCTTTTAGGGACTCTTTGACAAAAATCATGTACGCAAAAATTGAGCTTTTCATTGATTTATCAAAAGTGGAGGATTTACAAGTGGTATAGTATGTTCAAACTCACTAGCATCTATATACATGCTCTTTTCCCTGTAGGTGGGGTAGATTATCCTTTCATGGAACTTCATGTTGGTAGCCATGCAGTTGAATCATGGTGCCCCTAGGATAACATCCTCATGTTAGAGAAGAGAGATGAAAAAGTCTTCTTTGTTGATGTAGCTTTGGAAATGAAGCCTCGGCTTCCCAATCAAGGGAGTAACGAGGCTTGATGTCCCTTGAAAGCTGCATTAGCAGTTACAGTATCTCCCATCTCAAAAGCTTGAATGCCCAACTTAGTGGCCAACTCCATTGATATGAATTTGTGAGTAGATCCATGGTCAAACAAGATGAAATCATCATGCTCCGTTACCTTTCCCCAAGAGGCAATCCTTTGCAATGAGCATCCTCTTTTGGAGCTTTGATAGTGGAAGCTCTAGGAGTCTCATTGCAAGCATTTCTCTTGGGCAAGAACGATAGCCATGTCCTTGATCCCCACACTTATAACATTTGTGGTCCTTACAAAAAGCGTCAAGCTCTCCAGGAGAGAGTTTATTTTTACCTTTATAAACTCCCTTCTCCTTGGACCTATTGTTGTTGGAATTGCCTTGGGAAGAATTTTGGGCATTGATTTTCCTCTTTGTATCACTTTTGTATTTTCTTTCCATAGGCTTTGCATTCTTGCTAGCCCCTTGTTGGAAATTGATGTGTGAAGAAACCATGGTGTGGTGGATTACTTCGGTGATAGTACCAGACCGTTGGGACTTGACGTACTCGGCCATCTCTTCAGGTAATCTCGCACAAAAGCAGTTGATGTGTGTATATGTGCACATTGAGGAATATATGTTGGATTTTTTGGGTCTTTTCTATCAATTTTTGAAAGAGGAATATCTTTTCTTGAAGTCCATTGGTTGGTGTGTGCTATGAATCCACACCAAGGCTTTTATTGTGGTCTTTTTGGTGGGTGTTTATAAGTAAAGTTCCCAAAAGAATACATATGATTTGTTAAGGGATTTGAGAGGTTCTTTTGTTATATTTTATGGCCCTAATTTTTTATGTTGAGGACTATTAAGAGATGTAGCTATAAAGTTGACCGAATTTTTGTTTCCACAACGACAAGTGATAAGGTTCTAACCTTTATACCCTTTTTGATCAAGGGAATACCAACAAGAGAATACAAAATAAACACGCATATATTCAGATTGTGGATCAAACTATTTTTGAAAATCATATGCACATGCACATGCACATAAGAAATACATCCAAAAACTTTAGGGTGTCCCAAATCATCTTTTCTGTCAGTAACTTATCCTTGGATGACATATTGTGTACAACAAAATAGGAGTCACGTTCTTGCTCTAAACCACTGTTACTCTCTTTACATAGTATACATGTTTTTCAAGTAAAATCTTTAGGAGAGGGTATTGTGCTTATGATTTGCATGCAATTTGGTATTCATTATCATTGTACTCCCATAAGGTGAAGCATTAATGCTCCACATGAAGTGCTTTGACAACCGTACTAAAAAATCAGAGAAATGATTGTTAGAACATACAAATCTCCCAGAGTTAGGGTGGGGTGCAACCTATAGCTTAGCATGATGCATGTGTGAGTGCCTATGCAAAAATGATGTTATTCAAGCATATTAGGTCCCAAGATGGAAGCTTGGGCTCATATACATGATCTTGACTATGGACATAATGATCATAAATAGAGCATTGACAAACTTAAGCAACAAACTTGGATGATTTTCCCTTCAACTTTAGGCCCCTTTTATACTTGGACATTCTCTACTACATTGCATATGGGATTGTATTGTGATTGTTCACCTTCCACCAACCTTCACTCTCTAACAAAGATGCCACAACTTGATACAAACTTAACCATCGTCCCTCAAAGATTCAATATTTTCTCCATGTCCTATGTGAAGGAATGGATGTAGGCGTGCATGTGTGCAGCAAAGATGGAGAGAGTGCGAAAGAGGGAGAGAGGGAGAGAGAGAGCACAACACAAGGATGTGGGGTAAAGCTCCCAAATTTCACTGTATGAGCACAATTCGAGAATCATAGAGAGCTCTTTATTCTTTATATGTTAAAAGAATAAGGAGATAAATGTGGGTGGCTGGCTACTGACCGGCGGACATGGGCAAAGCACGTGAGACGCACTATCTTTACCTAACATTCTCCCACTAAAGACTGTGTGCCAATAAGTGGCGAGAAGACTAGCCTACAACTAGTATATACAAGAGGTGAGAGAAGACGGCTCTCAACCTATGCTCACTGGCTCACTCCAACCACGTGAGTGCATTTGTAACCACTCTAGTGGAGATGCAACATGCATACCAATAGGGCTAGAGCCACGATGACACTCCTGATGCAGGTGTCAAGTGATGACCTGCATGGATCCACAATGAACAATGCCAGTGTTAGTCATTGCATAACTAACAACTCCCATTGCAAATGCACCAACCGCATAAACAAGATTAGGTCTCGAGACCAAAAGGTTAGACACATGAGAGACCTCAAAGCCAATGAAACATGCACTATGTGTGCCAATCTATCCCTATCAGCATCCTCAGTGCCATATGCATCCTCATCGAGGAACCACCTGACTATGCATCACCATGTCAGCATCGTCTGGCAAAGACATATCTGCTGAGAATGATTGCAAAACCAAAAAATCAACACCACTGCAATCACACATAGCTGTCTAAAGGACACTGTCACACTCAAACGTATCAGACGCATCATAGAATAATGCATCGGTCTCTCGCTCCACTGATGTCACCTCAACTGATGGCAGGCCAAGCTGTGAATCCCTAGAGATACCACTATCTATGTGAACATCATCACAAGACAAATGCACAACCTGCTCTCCATGCAACACATCTGCAAAAGAGACACACCTTGTCTCTCACTCCAAACATGGCTGCAAATACACAGAGACTACATCACCTTGTGTGTCAAAAATATGCAAAGGGTATACCAGACCACTCCTAGCACCTCTGGATATCACTAATGATCCCCTATGCATCTTGAATGACGGCTGTCCAAGAAGTACACAATGTCCACTACTCTGCGATTGGTGCACTGAAATGAGACTCTGGCTAAGTCCTAGTACATAACATACATCTCGTAGCATAAGCAATACACCGCTAGGTAAAGACATGGATACATCTTCATCACCCTCTATGTCATATACTGAACCATTAGCAAATTTCACACAATCAAGTCTCCCACTAGAGAAAGAGAAAAACAAATCATGACATGGCGTCACGTCAAGAACTACATGCTCGTCTAGTAGAAAACGCATAGACAATGTGCTATCCCAAGACACAAAGTAGTCTAAAGGCAAGCTAGACTTGAAAGTGACATGCTTGTCACATGCATACTCTCTAGCATCTGTCCTCATAGTAGCACCATGCATCTGCCTCTTTTGCTGCCTCATATGCTTGAAGCAACGACACCTAATATGCCCATTGTGGCCACAGTGCCAACATGTCAGTCGCGATCGTGAGTGAGAACCACCTCTAATTGAAGTATCTCCATATCCATGCCGAAACTAGAGAAAAAAATTCTCAAGATCACAAGACTCTCCCACCCAAGAGAAAACCATTGTCTCAAGCAAAGAAGGTGAGCAAACGATCAAGATCACTAGCCTCTGCAATAGGCATACATGTTTGGCAAAATTTTGGCAGAGTCTCCTCTGTAACCGGAGCAAAAAACTCAACAGTAAATTGCAATGGGGACAACAACAAATCCCCAAATGGCCAATCCAAAAATGTACTTGTCCAAAATCACCCAAACTGCTCTAGCCAAACTATCACTCGACGACGCCACAAATGACATACATATGAGTTAAAAAGTGCTGCCAAAATGTGTTAATGAATGAACAATGTGCCAAAAAATCGTAGCATACACAACCTGTGTAAAAGTGGGAGTCAAAACTCAACCACTATAAAGAGTAACAAGAAATGTGCTTGTAGAGTAACACAAGCTTGTTGGAATTAGGGTTGCAGAGAAACACACACAGCTTGGAGAAGACGAAGGAAGCTTAAGGCACACAATAGAGAGTGTGTTACTTAGTGTGCAATGGAAAGATCGATAGCCCTAGAGTGATGGGCATATATACAATGCACGGGGGAAAAAACCTCCTAAAGAGGGAAAAAATGCCCCGGCGGTCCTAGTGTGTTCACACACATCACTACCACATGTATATGGTAACAAATCCCCCCTGGAGTGATGCGGTGAACGAGAGCTGGCACATGAGTAAAGGGAAGTGCCATGCCCTGAGGACAGGATCAGTCCACAAAGGGGAGTAAGCCCAAAGCTTTGCGGAAAGCTTCAAGCTTCTCACGAGACAATGCCTTTGTGAAAAGATCTGCAAGGTTGTCCTGTGTTGGCACATAAGCCAAGCTGATCTCTCCTGCTGAGAGCCTCTCCCTGACATAGTGGTAATGCACCTCAATGTGCTTTGTGCGGGAATGAAAAGCTGGGTTCCTCGCAACTGCCAATGCGCTCTGACTGTCAGTGTAGATAGTGTTGGCAGTGTCCTGTCCAACACCCAAATCAGCCATAAGGCGTCTGAGCCATACACACTCAACCGTAGCTGTGAAGACTGCCCTGTACTCAGCCTCACAACTCGAAGTGGCCACAGTAGGTTGCTTCTTGCTCAACCATGATATACATGAACTGCCAAGCATGAAACAAAAACCACTTGTGGACACTCTCATGTCAAAACAACCAGCCCAATCTGAGTCTGAAAAAGCATGTAAGTCTGGCGGCAATGATCCCCCCTTGGGATAAAACAAGCCAAGATGTAAAGTGCCACTAAGGTAGCGGAAAATCCTCTTGACAGCCTGTCAATGCTTAGACCCTGGGCTATGCATAAATCTGCTGACCTGTGAGAGTGCAAACTGAATATCCGGCCTCGTGTTGCATACATAAATGAGGTAGCCAACAACAGTTTGGTAAAGAGTGACATCAGCAGGATGGCCAGCATCATGTAGACTCAACTTCAAACCTGTTTCCATGGGAGTGGCAATAGGTTTGCAATCCTCAAGTCCAAACTTACATAGCAATGTCTCTATGTAACTTTTCTGACACAAGGCAATACCACCATCACACTGCTTAAACTGTATACCCAAGTAATGATGCAACAGCCCCAAATCTTTCATCTTGAAAGTAGCATTCAAATCAGCCTTAAATTCAGCAATATGTCTCTCATTTGGTCCAATGATCAACAAATCATCAACATAAAGAACCATGATGAGAAATACATCACCCTCACGCTTTACATACAATGTGCTTTCTGTTGGACTGTTACGAAAGCCTTGTTTGACCAAATGAGTGTCATCTTTCTCATACCAAGCACGAGGAGATTGCTTCAACCCATACAAAGCCTTGTTACATTTGCACACTTTGTCCTCTTGTGCTTTTATGACAAAACCGCGAGGCTGCGTTACATAAACTTCCTAAAATATGTCACCATTCAAGAAAGCAGTAACAATGTCTGATTGATGTACATCCCAACCAAAATGAGCTACCAATGCACATAGAAAACGCACAGTAGTCATACAACAAGTGGGAGAAAAATTCTCTTTATAATCTATGCCTTTTTGTTGTGCATAACCTTTTGCAACAAGTCAAGCCTTATGGCGATCGATCTCACCATCCGGCTTGCGTTTCAACTTGTAAACCCACTTCGTACCAATTGTCTTTTTGCCAGGAGGCAAATCACATAAAGTCCATGTGTCATTTTCTATAAGTGCATCATATTCTGATTGCATGGCAACCATCCAATTTTCTGAATTCTGTGCTTCATCAAAAGTCAGAGGCTCCTCAACATCATGTAAACTAGACATAGCCAAAGCATAACAATCTGATGCATAAGATGCATGGCGAGAGCCTGAACGAGTACGACTAGACAAAGGTGCATCCAATTTACTGTCACGCAAAGTGTGCACCAACCATTTTGGCATACCTCTAGCCTGCTCATTTTCAGCCCTTTCCTCATCAAGTACATCATGCACATCTGCATTAGTAATAGGCTGATCTAAAACACTTTCAGAAACCCCCATAGGCTGTACATTTTCCTCATTGGAACTTACATTCGTATTTCCACCACTGAAAAGAGGCAACAAAGTGTCATAAATGTCCTGTGAGCTTACATTACTGTCTCTAGTACATGACAGTAAGGGCTGAACAGAATCTTCCACAAACACTACATCCCGAGAAACCAGAATACATTTTGTTTGCGGATGATACAACCTGTAACCTTTGCTTTCAGCACTATAACCAACAAAAATACATTTGACAGCCTTATCATCCAATTTTCTGCGCTGCACTTGTGGCACCAAAGCATATGCCAAACAGCCAAAAACACGCATGTGCTCAATAGAAGGCTTTCTATCATGCCATGCTTCATATGGAGTAATAGACTGCAAAGCTTTCGTAGGACACCTGCTAAGTACATAAGTGGCACACATAATGGCCTCAAGCCAAAAAGAATGCGGCAAAGCTTGACTTTTGACCATACATCGTGCCATTTCCGTCAGTGACCTGTTTTTCCTCTCAGCAACACCATTTTGTTGAGGTGTATAAGGCACTGTACATTGGTGTTTTATCCCACGACTAGCCAGAAATACATTAAATTCATGAGACATATACTCCCCCCCTCGATCAGAACGGAGGGTGCCCATAGTACATTTCGAGACATTTTCAGCCATAGCCAGAAATTGTTTGAAGCACATAAAAACTTCGGACTTCGCTTTAAGCGGAAATACCCATGCATGCCTGGAGTAATCATCAATGAAAGTCACGAAGTACAGGTAATTGACCAAGGACGGAGTTTTCATGGGCCCACAAACATCACTATGCACAAGCTGCAACTTGCATGTGGCCCGAAATGAACCATCCTTTGGAAACTTAGAACGTTGCATCTTACCCAAAATACAGCCTTCACAAACATGTTTGACAGGTGCTTCAAGAGGTGGCAAAGAAGCAACCATATCAGATTTCTGCAAACGGCAGCAAACTGGCAAAATTCAGATGACCAAAACGTGCATGCCAAAGTTTTGCATCTGAAATAGCCCTTGAATCTGCAATAGCATTTGTAAATTTTTTTCCACACTTGTCATACAAAGTGAGCTTATACAGCCCACGGCAAAAAAGTCCAGATGCAACAATTTCATCACCAAAACTGAGATCATGAACTGTACATCTGTCATCCACAAATTTGACTACAAGTCCAAGTCTAGCAAGTGCGGATACAGACAAGAGATTCTTCTTGATCCCAGGTACATAAAGTGCATCAACAAGTGTGAAGAAACTGCCATTAGCAGCAGTGGGCACAATCTTTCCAACTCCCTGAACCGGATAAGAGGCGTTGTTGGCACAAGTGACTGAATTCCCATGAGGGACAGACTCAAGAGAGGTAAACATTTCACGATGTGAGGTAATGTGCTTTGTAGCACCACTGTCGAAATACCACACATGTGAATCTGCAGCAACAACTGACAAGCATGCATCATGGACAACAGGATTGTAAGTGCACTCTGCGCTAAAAGCCCATTCTGCATCAACATCAGCAACACAGTCTCCTTTCACAGAAGACTCAACAATGGCTGCATTTGTAGTGGAACCACCCTCTTTCTTCTTAGCCTCTTTGGCCTTCAACTTAGGACACGACTTGATCAAGTGATCATTGACTTTACAATAATGGCAACGCATCTTCTTTTTGCCCTTATCACCAGAATTTCCAGACGAATTGCTGCCAGCAAAAGCATTAGGAACATAATTTTTTCCACTCGCAGCAGAACCATAAGAAGTGGCTGCATTACTGTTACCACCCTTTCTTTGAGAAGCAATAAAAGCCTGTTCAACTGCACGCTGCCTAGTCCTGTTTTTTCTAGAAAGTGACTCTTGCAACAGCAATGTGCATAATGCATCAAACTTGACAACTTCAGGATTTCCTTGGGTCATCAGTCTCCAAGTACTAGCAAAAGTCTGGTAGGAATCTGGTAAGGCATCAAGAACAGTCTGCACAAGGGAACTGTCTGAAATGACTTCACCTGCAGAAATAAGCTGCTCATTGATATCCTTGACACTAGCAAGGAAAGTGTCCATATCATCTTCCTCATGCATAATCTTCGACTCCAGCTCTTTACGCAGCAAAGAAATTTTAGCCTCATTGCGGCTTGTATAAAGACCTGCTAGAATATCCCAAGCCTGTTTTGCAGATTTTGCTGAACGGATGTGAGGAACAATGGTGCGCTTCACAGACAACGCAATCAATGCATGAGCCTGCGCATCCTTAACATCCCAACAAGCTTGTTCTGCCGTAGGCAAAACAACTCTAACATCTGCAATCCTTGCCGCAAGACCTGCAACATCCTCAACATCGCCTACATCCTCAGAACTAGGACGTACATCAGTGCCCTGCACAATGTTCCAGACACCCTTTGACACAAGAACATGTTGCATCATATAAGCCCACATAGGGTAGTTGTCCCCATCCAACCTGTCCTTAGCAGCAAACATCTTGAACACATCTGTGTTGTTGTTGTCAGCCATGGTAAATGCTGCACCTGATGTGAAAACTGCCAAAAAATAGGAGAAACGGAGCGGGAACAACCTGTGCTATATAGCACAAACCGTAGAATACTATAAGGCACCTATTATGCAGAAAACGGCACTGACAAAAATTCTGCACAAAATGACGAAATAGCCTGTGCAGTACTGCCTGTAGTGGAAACGGAGGCCGAAATGAGCCCAAATCAAAATTATGAGCAGACTAAGCTCTTGGAGCTCTCCCAAAAAATTTGTCGACCTGTGAATGCTCGCCAAAGCTCACTGAAATCGGAGAAAGTGAGCAGGCGTGTGCTGGAGCAGCTGGCGACTAAGCCCGGGAAGACGTGACCTGCTCTGATACCAATTGTTGGAATTAGGGTTGCAGAGAAACACACACAGCTTGGAGAAGACGAAGGAAGCTCAAGGCACACAATAGAGAGTGTGTTACTTAGTGTGCAATGGAAAGATCGATAGCCCTAGAGTGATGGGCGTATATACAATGCACGGGGGAAAAAACCTCCTAAAGAGGGAAAAAATGCCCCAGCGGTCCTAGTGTGTTCACACACATCACTACCACATGTATATGGTAACAAAGCTCGTGTATAGCTAAAAAATATGGCTGCAAATCATTCCCAAATCAGCCTCAAATTTAGCTCTCAAATAGCTGAAGAAACAGGTCACAAGTACTGTGTCGCAAATTAGCTTACAATTGAGCCATACATAAGCACCTGCAAAGAGGGAATGATGGATGAAAAATTCAGCTCACAAATGACCCTCAAACCTGCGTGTAAATCTGTCAATGTGAGAGCTAGGCTCGATCACAACTATGGCAAGTAAACTCCAGCCACTATATATCCCACAAAAGCATACACAAAGCCAAATCTCAAGACACCTGTTGTGTCATACCGGTATGCAAGCCAAAACAATGCAGAAGATGTCAACACCTGTGGGATTACTAGACTCAACCTGTAGCTGGGAGTCAAAACTGGAAGCTCCAAATGGTCGAGCACTCACAGCTCAAAACAAAAAATAAAGAGTATAACACTCTCGCAATGCACCACCCAAAAGAGAAAACATTGCACGTAAATCCTGAGTGCTACAAGCAATCGCAATCTCGATCGCACCAATGATGTCACCAGAGTTTTGTCTGCAAAACGGCTAAAAACTAGTAACCAAAGTTACTGCACGCTCAAAACTATGATCAACCAAAGCGCATCAAACCGCACTCCAAATGCATGCACCAATCTCCACACTTTGCATACATCATTGCAAATACCTACAAATCTAGTACACAAATGCCTGCTCTACCTATGATTGCCAAAAAACATGCTCGAGGCATACATTGCCGAGCTCAAACTGCAATCACATGAGTCTCCCTGAGCATCTAACCACACAGATTATACATTGTATCCTCCCACCTGCGAGCAAACCTGCAACCAATACCACTCTCACATCCGCAAACAAAGCATGTGTGGAATCCTCGACACATAATAAACAGTTGCTGCAGCAAAAATTTCAGAGGTAAAAATCAATCCAAATGGACATCACCATTGCATCTGGAGCATGCCAAAACCCTAGGTTACACCCTAACTTTGCATAAATTGCATCGGTGTGAAAAAGTTACGCAAAAAACACTTTTTTGGAGCCCGAAAAATGGCCTGCGAAAATAAAAATCTGCATTCTTTCTGCAAGTATGGTTGCAAAAAAACATATGCACTTGCAATACACCCTCCTCTCAAGATTGGGAATGTCCCTCAAGCTTCCATGAGCACAAATCTGGTGGTTGCTCACCAATCTCAAGCTTCCACCAAATACACGCTCACCATAGCCGGAAGCTCACTTCTCTGTAGCACTCCATCTTTCGCGAAGCCAAAACTCTGATACCAATTGTGAAGGAATGGATTGTAGGCGTGCATATGTGGAGTGAAGATGGAGAGAGAGAGAGAGAGAGAGAGAGAGAGAGAGAGAGAGAGAGAGAGAGAGCACGACACACGGATGTGGGGTGGAGCTCCCAAATCTCACTGTATAAGCACAATGTTAGAATCATAGAGAGCTCCTTATTCTTTGTATGTATAAAGAATAAGGAGATAAATGTGGGCGGTCGGACATTGGCCGACGGACACGGAAAAAGCGCGGTGAGGCACACCACCTTTACCTAACATCCTATATGCCTACTTCCTTAGTAGCATAGCCCGCACATGGTGCCCCAAATTCCTTTAGCACTATATGGCCACAGTTCGAATCTTGACAAATGTACTTATATTTTGACACTTTCCTAATCCCTTTACTCCCACACTGAGTAGCCCAAAAAAGGTGCCTCGGACTTCTATAACCTAGCCCGGATCCCCTTGTCCCTTTATGTTAGCCCAACTCTTGACATGTGCCCTACATACATGGGGGTTTTGCAACATTCCTAAAACAAATTTTTAGTCCTGAAGAACTCAATCCTAGCTAATGCCTCCTCCTCCTCTTCTTCTTCTCTTTCAATGAAATTTGCCTCCTGTTGAGGAAAATCCTAAACAAAATGTCCTGGTTGTCCACATCTATCGCAAGTGAAGTGTCTTCTACCTCCACCGTGACCTCTACCTCTTCCTCTTGCCATTCTTCCTTCTCTGAATCGTCCTTGCTTGAAAACTTGATCCTTTTGTGATTCTGTAGGAGTTGCATTTCTCAGCCTGATCATGGGCCTTGAATCAAATTCTAAGAGCACTGTGCAATTACTTCATCAAGTTTCCATGTGGTGAATTTTTTGTCGTTAAATGTGGCAACACATGCCAACTTGCATGAGGCAGTCTTATTTGGTCACTTTTGACTCAAGGAGTGTCTATGATCCTCTTACAATTTGCACGTGCAAGTGATCAATGCAAAGGTCCTGTGCTTACAATGTGCATTTCCCATAGGCTTGCTGATTTATTTTGTCAATAGTGGAGCATAAATCTTCCAAGCTTAGCACACAAGGTTTTTTTTAAAAATTTGGAGAGTCCGTGCCTCAACCTTAAGGCTACTAACAAAAGTAGAATTTTGATGTTTACAAAGCAAAGAGATCCAAGGCTATCTACTGTTGTAGGCCGAGATTGAATGCGCCCAATCCAGTGGCTTCTCAGCATTTCACCATTTTTGTGGGAATTGTACCTTGCCAAGGTCAAGATCAAACCAAAAAAAATAACACTTCAAGAATCTGTACCAGTGCTCGAAGAAAACTTTTTTCCAAAAACTTGGCAAACCTGCATATGTGAAACAACAGAGGTAAATTGACAAAATTTGAAGGTTTTTACACCAAATTACACTAATTATTTCAAAATTTTGTAGGTTTTCTCACCTTCAAATGTAAAATTTAGAGGTAAATTTCAAATTTTGTAGGTGTGATTACACTAAACCTAGGTTTTTTTCGAGCACTGAGATTCTGTACTGCTCACAATAGAAAGAAAGTGCGAGGTAACTGAATGTTCTGTGTCAAAGAAGATGAAAGGTTGACCGACGCTCGCATTCCAAGGCTTCACATCCCAAGGCTAGGAATGATTCCCGATAGCGGATTCGTAGCTTGCATCTTCACGCATAAATTAGGTTGGCCCTCAACCTCCCTCGTTTATAAATAACACGGGGTCCAACTCGCGGGATCAACGACGGAGGCGAGTGGACGACATCACGCACGATTTGGGCCGTGGGATCGACGCAACAGGGGGGCAAGCTTTTCATTGCGCAAAGTCGTATTGCATTCAACAATATGCGATAGGGAAGGTGGATAAGGCTGTGGGCGCCGGAGTGGGAGGTCGTGGGTTCGAAGGGCGGGTCGCGCAACAAGGTACCTCATTTTTTATTAAACGCAGCACGCGATCAACGGCTGATCTCGCCTCCGCCGTTGATCCCATGAGTTGATCCCGTGTGAGTTATCAACGAGGCTCAACCTCCCTTTGTAGCCCCCAACCTACAATGCTGGTACCTATTCTCTCTTTTTTTTGTGCAATTTGGTGGATGCCACCAAGGAATGCATAACCATGTAAAGCAATGCCCATGTGAAGCACTTTTTTGGCTGCTTCACCTCCTTTACCCACCAACTTAGCCAATGCCCACTTTACTGCATGCAGGCTTCGATTTTTTGGTATTACCTTGAAAAGTGTGTTAAACTTTTGTGAAGGTATTGCCAAAAAATGTTAAGCCTTCAATCATGCTTCAAGGAAAACTTTTGTTGAATGTTCTCCCACACATCCCAATGAGCATTCTCTCCAAACACACCCTACGAGATATAGAGAGTTTATTCAAGAATAAGTAGGGTGATTAAATGTGAGTTCTACACATACTTGAGGCCTCCGCCTACTAAGATCCTATCCCCATAAGAGTGCTACTTGATCCTGGCTACCATGGCTCTCGTACCGTTGGTGCAGTCAAAGTTGGTCGCAGCTAGAAAGTGGTCTATGCCAAGCAGAGGTTGCAGGAAGGTGCATAGCAGAAAGTTAGGGCAGGTACCAAGATCCTGGGCAACCAAAAGGTAGCGAGAATGTATGCCCAATACGGTTTTTTAGGCCAAAAGAGTTAAAAGATGAGCACGGATGGAAACATTCATCTTCTACCATAGCACACACACAATGGCCTAATTCCCAAAGTCAGCCAGAGTTGTTCACTAGGTTGCCCACAGAGAACGGCCTTACCTGGCTTGACCATATTGACAACAATGCTAGCTATCAATTAGGGCCAAAGAGGAACAAAAAAGGGTTGTCTAAATTTAAGACTCTGCAAGGGTGGGGAATGTACATAAACCCCCACCCAAGCAAAGTTTCATTTTGATCCAATTTGGACTCGTTATCCACAATTGGCATAGTTTTCCCATAAATCTCATTTGGGGGCCTAAAGGAGGTGAGCTAGAGGTTTGACATGGAGAGGTATGATGATTCATAGTTATGATGAGAGGGTGTGACCATTGTGTCTACTAGGTGAGACTTGTGCTAAGATCCAAGGCAAAGGTGGTTAACATGTAAGACATGCCTATAAAATTTTTTCCAATCTCCTCCACCAATGTGAAATACACAAGCTAGAACAGACAAACCACCTCTTCCTTTTCTTTATAGGCAAATGTCTCCCATAGTTACATTAAGAAAGTGCTCAAGCTTCATTCTATTACATCACTCAAGCCCCATAACCGCGTGAGTGTGTACGTGTAGGTACTCAGTGCTCACATTGGATGTGTGATTTTCGCCAACATCAAAGGTCTATTATTTATGAGCACCGTACTGCCACCGACTACAAAAACAAAGAATATAGAACCATAAGTAGCCTACTACTACCCTACTGGCTTGTTCTTTGTTTTATTCATTACTTAGGAAGATTCCTCACACCTGAGGACTACGTCTGACAGCTTGCTATTCCAATTTCCTGCCCTTCAAAACTTGGATGTAGGATTCGTACTCAACCCAACAGGCGGCTTAACTCACATGAAGATGCGCTAACCAATCGAGCAAGCTTGCGGTGCTGCAAACATCAATGCAATCATTCAATGAGACAAAAAAAAATTCGCACTGACCCAACCTCGCGCTACAACCCGGCGCTCTCAGGCATTCGATCATCGCCTCGGCCTTGCTGCCAATATAGCCTCACAGCCCTCGCCTTACCTCCCCCATTGGTCGCCAACTGTACCCCTACCTTTTGCCACAAGGGATCTTTCACGATTCTCACTAATAACCATTAAACAAGATTGGGCCGCGCCTACTACTACTACCAAAAGAAAGAATATAGAACCATATTAATACGTTTCATGATAAATGGCTGCTGCGCGCTTTAAGCCAATATAAAACGCAGGTAATCATGTTGCGCCATTTTTCTCATCTCAGCCTTCTGGCCGCTATGGCGTTGCTGCTGCTGCTGATGCGATCTGATCATATTGCCGCCAGGCGAGCTGACGACATAGCCGAAAGCGAACCTCGCTTCAGAGAGAAAGAGCTAAAAGGAGAGGAGGCTTGGGAAGCTGCTGTCTCTCCTACTCTTCTCGTCAAGAGTACTGAGGACGATGATGGACAGCCTTTCGCTATGGAAGTGCAAAGAGATGCGCAGCGCATGAAAAGGCAGTACGCCCAAACTAGGTCGAGGGTCCCTCTCCCTCGGCCCAATGCAGTTGGCCAATCCCTTATTATGAAGAACTTCTCAACCCTTATCCCAACCACGTCGTGGACTGTCCCCATTACTTATGCAGGTAGTACCCGTACTTTTGTGATCACTTTACAACTTGGCGGTAGCGACAATGAGCCTGCAACTCCACAGACTCTCGTGGTAGATACCGGGAGTGAGATCACGTGGGTCCAATGCCAACCTTCTCAGAAATCCTACCCTCAAGACGATCCTATGTATGATGGTGCAAACAGCGAAACTTTTCAAAGGGTTGCTTGTGATGACAGGTACTTCATCAAATATTTAACTCTACAATCGCCAATATATGAATATCCCACGAATTAGTTGAGCATGCATGCATATCGATGAGTGTGTTTTCCCAATGCACGAATGTGCGTGCACAAGTCTTTGGCAATATAATGTGTGTGTGTGTGTGTGAGAGAGAGAGAGAGAGGGAGAATGTGTGTGTGTGTGTGTGTGTGTGTACGGCGTGTCAAGCAGGTCCATATCCAACCAAATCCGCGAGAGAGAGAGAGAGAGAGAGAGAGAGAGAGTGTCGTCGAAGGCCTTAAATTGAGATTCTAGTGAGTATAATGTTACTCCCCTCAATTAAGGTTTTGTAGTTGATGCATTCAAACAATCTTGTTCAATCAAAAGGCATCAAATTAAGATGTACATATCTTTGTCTCTCGATTTAGTTTGGGCGAGCTAAAGAGTCTTTCTCTAGGCTAGTTCCAAGCAAGAGGGCTAGCCAAGGTACTTGTGCCAGATGCAAGCACCTGGATGAAACCCTCACGCACCTGTTTTGGGGATGTCCAGAAATCAAAAGCTTCACGAGCATTGTCTGCAAGTGGGTGTTCACCCATCTGAAAACTCCCTTCTTTAGATGCGACCTTGTTATGGGCTCTAGGCGCATTGACAATGTGGATCTATTGATTGATATATGCATAGTAAGAGCGACAGTACTGAGGTCAATATGACTGTCCAGAAATGCGTTACTCTTTCAAAGGAAGTGTGAGCGTGGGGACACAAATTCTGTCTTGAAGTCATGCTGGTTGAATCTCCCACGTAGAAGGAATAATAACTGCAAGCCTAACAAGTAAGAGTAGTCGAGGAGGTGCGTCCAATGTGGTGTATCTCTTATGGAAGCTCCCTATGCAAAGGATATGGATATGCCGGGGCTATTTGAGATTGATTAATGCAATTCAAGCTCAGCTGAGCACTTTTATATATAAAAAAATATGTCCATTATGTGTTCTATGGAGAGGGAGTGGATGGCTTCAGCGGAGTTCTCTCTATTGTGGACAAGCACCTGGAGCCCAAAGTGGTCCTTAATCATCCCTTTGGGAGAGCCCTAGGAGTATTAATTATGTGGGTAGATCAACCTATCACTATAGTCAACATTTATGGCCCTTGCAATGCAAAGGATAGAGCCAAATTGTGGATGCACCTTAGGGAATCCCCTATTGAAGGAGAGTGGCTTCTCATCGGGGACTTTAATATGGTGGAGAAGAGTAAGGATAGAACACGATCAACCAGTCTGTTGGAAGGCTCTAAAAATCCTAAATGGCTGGGTCTAGAGGTGGGTCCCTAAAACAACATGTTGGGCTTCACGTACACAAGCCTTCACCTTGACAGGTGCTACTTCTCTCACCAGGCTGATTGGATCCGTCACTACTTGAAATGTAGGTGGTACCAACAAAGAGCATTTCGGACCATACACCGTTACACTTGGAACTCAAGAAAGACAATAGGGTCAGACCCCCAAGGGGAGTAAGAAGGTACTTTACAGGGGCGCACCTGTCCAAGGACCCTCTATTTAGAAGTCTTACCAAGAAAGCTTCGACCAAACTCAATAAAGATGTTAATCTTGAAAGACCTAAAGCTTGGGACCTCTTTGCTTGAAGTATCCAAAAAAGCGATGAAAAGCTTAGGCCCTCGGATGAAAAAGGATCGAGAAGATCACTGGAAGCAGCTTGAAGAGGAGGTTACTAATCTGACCTCCAAAAAAGCTTTTGTACTGGCCTCTGAAGAAGAACACATAAGGTGGCTAGAAGTGAAAGCCAACCTGGCTGAGAAGCAACTCAAGGAGGTCAAGAGGGCGAGACTGATATCCCAAGAGATCTTCCTCCAGTCAGAGGCCGCTAATCAAGCACATTTTTTTAGGGCCCTGAAAATTAAGAAAGCCGTTGCTCCATCCACTCGCTCACTGATGAGAATGGGAATGCTACACAAGACCAAGACAAAACAGCTAGGTTGATGCTCGATCACCTTAGACAAATCATTGGCCAACCAGAGACACGCTCTCAAGAGGTGGATAAAGCGAGAGCAACCTTACTCAAGAGTGTCAACAGGGAAGTCTCCCAACCCAAAGCCAATCGGCTAGAGGCAGTCTTCTCTCAAGATGAATGCTCTTGTGCTCTGCAAGCTCTTGGCAAGGAGGAATCCCTTGGTTGGGATAGTCTAGCCATTCAGTTTTTCAGGGAGTTCTAGGAGGACCTCAAGGTCCCGATCATGTGTATGACTAACCAGGCTGTGGTCAAGGGTCCTTGGATCTCAATGTGAGAAGAGGGATGATCAAGCCTATCCCGAAACAGGTTTGGTGCTCGCAGCTTAAGCACTGGAGTCCCATAACTATGATGTCAGTTGCATACAAAGTCATTGCCAATGCATTCACTCTTAGAATGACACCCCTCCTTGACAAAGTCATCTCCCCTCATCAACACGGGTTTATCAAAGGAAGGTCAATTTATGACAACATATTGACAACAATGGTTGTCATTGAGTACGCAGCCTTCACAAAGCAGAAGTGCATTTTGCTACAGCTTGATCTGGACAAGGCTTATGATAGGATTTTTTGGTCCTTCATTGAAGATGTCATGAAATTATTGGGCTTTGGATTGCACCTTTGTCAGCTTATACACACTCTGGGTGCAGGTAGCCTTTCGGGGCTCTTTTTCAATGATAGAATTGTGGGCTCCTTTGAAGCCAAAAGATCAATCAAGCAAGGTTGCCCCATGGACCCGCTTCTCTTTTCTACTGGATTGCATCCTCTATTAATGATGCTTGAAGCTGCTGCTGAGCAGGGGGAAATACAAGGGTTAACTCTACCCTGTAACAACCAGATCCCGGCCAAGATGTTTGCGGACAACTCCCTTCTCTTCTTGAAAGCCCGCCTTCAGGTGCTTAGGAAGGCCCTTGAGATTGTGAAGACATTTGTTGTGGCTTCTGGATTGTAGTGTAATATTGAGTGATCTCCATGATGGAAAATGACTCATTTGATCCATGAATCTCATATGGGGAGATTGTGTCTAAAGGTAGGATCTTCAGGCATCTGGGCGCCCCCTTAGGGGTCGACGTTACTCACAAGTAAAGATTCTAGTGGGTCCTCGAGAAGATTTAGAGGAAAATGAGAAGGTGGGAGTATGTGTTGTTACCCTTCCAGAGTCGAGTCAAAGTGATTAATTCTTTTATGATTCCTTATATTGCCTTGACTATCCCGCTCCTCAAATTAGCCAAATGTAGCTAGAAGGAGTTTTTAAAACCGATTAAAAGATTCTTATGGATGAACAACACAAAAACCTCGGCTCCATGGCAATGGTCAAAGTGGGAAGGTATGGCTTGACTGGTGGTCCAAGGTAGCGTTGGAATTCTCAACCCCATTGTTCATGTTGAGGCCCTTTGTGCCAAGTTTGTGGTCTCAATTGCAAATCAAGACTAGGCTTGGGCTATCATGAACAAGGATATGATTGACAAGGCGAAACTTTGCTATGAAGGTGGTTAGTGAAAAGGGATTAAGGTGCGTGACAAACTGTTAGCCCCGGGGTGGGCTCGCTTAAGATTGAGTGGTATCACGAGAGAGCTGGTGCGGAAATGCAAAAGAGCAACATGGGCACTGGAATGGGGTGAAGTTACCAATACTTCCAGAATTCCATCTCGCACTGGTCCCCCTGGCTATCTAAAGCTATTGGGGTTTTCTTGAACCCTTATTGGAGAAAAATTGCAAGAAGGATCAATAATAAAGGACTTCAACGGCTGAACCACTTATGGGATACCAATAGCAAGTGCTGGAAATTCTTTAACTAGGTGGTTGCCCAGTTTCAATTCAATGGCACTGAGCAGCTATAGACTTGTAGAAGGCCTCGACGGTGTTATCATGTCGATTTGCGAATCTACTTTTGAGTGGAAAGCTTGGAAATGGCCCATGAGTAGCCAATTCTCTAAACCCCATACCAAGGGCATTTACCAATTGTTAATTCATGAGGCAAATTGGTTCACCCCTTTGAACAAGGAGTGGAAGAAGCAATGGTGAGAGGCTCCATGAATAGAGGTCACGAAGAACATCTGAAATTTGCAGTGGCCTCAGTTTATGAAGTTATTTTTAGTGGAAGCTACTCTAGGGGGGCCTTGTCGACAGGCGCCAATATTCAAGCACGAGGAATTGGACCCGACATATGTTTCAGGTGCAAATTAGCTAGCGAAGACCTTTGCCACCTTTTCATGGAATGCTCTACTATTAGAGGCCTTGCAGAAAAGATGTGCAAATGGATATAAAGGACGTCACGAAAGATTGGGTATTTCAAGAAGGATTTGTGCCTTGGTGGCAACCAATTTCAAAGTTTTGCACTGCTTATTTGTACTCAAATTTTCAGATACTGCTCCTTTAGAAATATCTGGAAGGCCAGGAACTGTCATGTCTTTGATAGGCCTCTCGGTGGGTAGCTTCTCAGAGATTGTACAAGAAAGCAAGGAGATAATATGTGTGGTAAGTAATTAAAACGTATAGCTAGGATGATTGGCTTAGGGCATCCCTCACCATCCGGTCATGCCCTATGCAATAGTTAGCTACTAGATACTTGTGATGAAGCTCAGTTGTAACCCTCTATCCCTCAAGGCTCGGACTGAGCTTGAGGCTGATTTGTAATCTTTTGGTGACTTTATAATAGAATCACTCACAATTGTGAGTTTTGGAAAAAAAAAAAACCATTCACCAACTTATATCGGATTTGGACTCAAACAAAATATCTACTAGACTATGTAGCTAGTTTACAACATTTGGACATTGAGATAACTTTTGCCCATGTTTATCTTCTTACTCACATGCACGCGCGCACACACACACACACACACACACACACACACACACACACACACACACACACACACACACACACAAACATGCATGCATTGGCATACCGTGTGTGTGTGTGTGTGTGTGTATGAGAGAGAGAGAGAGAGAGAGAGAGAGAGAGAGAGAGTTAATTGCACTAATCATTTAGCTTGGAACTTGATAAATAGACCAAATTTCCTTAAGTGTTTGCAAGTATGCTACCTACACTAACATGCAATGTTTACCACTAAACTTATGGATGTTTAATATAGCCTATGCGAATTAATAAACGAGCACAAAAGAGATTGTGATGAAAGGATAAACACATGCATGTATAGCGAGCAATACGCCGAAGGAACAGCGACATGGGGGATTGTGGGAGTGGACACTGTGCACTTGGGCACATGGGAGGCCAATTATGTTTTGATCGGATGCAGTATCTACACAGAGTCTCAAAAAATGTCTCACCAAGCAGGGATTCTTGCACTTGGTAGAGGTCCACCTTCTATTGTTTCCACAAAAGGGTCATTATTTGGAAATATATTTGCTCTTTGCTTACCTCCAACGTCTACCCCAAGTAAGTATCACAATGTTTTAGCACCCTCATTGTCAGTGCAATTAGTAGAGTATATGCATGGTTTAAATAACATATACAAGTGTTGCAGATCATCAAGGATACCTGAAGCTTGGGCATGGTGAGGACGATAGTGAAACCACGTGGATAAGAATGTTGAGGAACCCAATATACCCAAATGCCTACTTTGTACCATTAATTGGCTTACGTCTCAATGATCAAGATCTACCGATTGATCATAGCCTCTTCACCATTGACATCTCTGCACCAGATCATGAGGTAGTAGACAATCATACATAAATGCCATGAATGCATATCAAATTGTTTTTTAAACCCGTTATATATATATATATACACACACACACACACACACACACACACACATATACACACACACACACATACATATATATATATATATATATATATATATATATATATATATATATATACACACACACACACATATATATATACATGTATATATGTATATGTATATGTAAAGAGAGAGAGAGAGAGAGAGAGAGAGAGAGAGAGAGAGAGCAACAACATATGTACTTACCATGCGAGTTTGTGTATGCACATTATGTCATTAGGCCAAGAGGATAACCTTGACATAATAGAGCTGAACTTCAACAAACTCCTTGCATGTGGTCTAGATTAAACTCTCACCTTGTCAATGACCCCATATATTTTATGTTTTTCTTAACCTAAGTTCAGTGTAATTCCACCTACCAATTTTGAAATTGACCTCTAGATTCTAAATGTGAAGGTGATTTTACTCCCAAAATTTAAAGATGATTACTGGAAAAACTTTTAAATGAAGTCACTTTATCTATAAGGTTTCCATGTATCGATTTTCTAACTCTTTGGAAAACAGGTTATTTGGAGCACTTGTACTAATTATACATACTTGTTGTTATCAATGTATTGTCATCAATCACAAGAAGTTTTGGACAACATCTCACAATAATTCCCACATTGTGACATACCTCAACATCATAAGCTTTTGTGAGGGAGGCACCGCATACCTAGCTAGGTACGATTGGGGGCAGGGGACCGCCGGCCCGTTGGGGGGGGTTGGTGGTTCCCTGCCCCCAATCGTACCTAGTTAGGTATGTGGTGCCTCTCGAGCAAAAGCTCATCTCACAATAATTCCTACATTGTGACTTACCTCAACATCATGAGCTTTTGTGAGGGAGGTAGCGCATACCTAGCTAGGTACAATTGGGGGCAGGGGACCGCCAGCCGGGTGGGGGGGCCGGGCCCAATCGTACCTAGCTAGGTATGTGGTGCCTCTCGAGCAGAAGCTCATGATGTTATGCATAGTATGAAAAACACTAAAAAAGACTCATTTTTCCAACATGAGAAAAATTCTAAATATTCTTGTGAATGTAGGTCACAGGCGTATTCCTCGACTCCGGGAGTACATTTACCTACTTTCCAACTCTGATTCATGGCATATTGACTAAGGGGATACGTCAAGCAATGGCAAGAAGTGGATACAAATACATATCAGGGCTGTCTGGGTCAAAGACCTGCTATAGGCTGCCCTCTCAAAATCTAAACTCGGTTAGAGGTCTTCCAATTGTAGAATTTTTGTTTGAAGGTGGATCAGACTCTCTACGACTTGATCCATACCAGGTATTCAAGTACTTTGATACAGGACGCATGCATTGCTTGACCTTTATGGTTCAAACTCAGGGGCGACCTTCTAGTGTCATTGGTAACATCCACATGCAAGGAATTGAATGGAGCTTTGACCTTGCAAATGAGAAGGTTGGATTTCGCAATGGGGCTTGTTCCTCATAATTAGGCTGCTGTTGCTCTGTTGTTATGGCCTATTTCATTACATATGGCTTATTCCAAACATTATCAATCCAATGGCAATTTTTGTTCCTTCACCCATCCAAAGGCAATTCTTTTTACTTTGTAGGAATCCATGATATGTTCCTCATGTATTCCTTAAATTCCTTAAGAGGTCTTTCTTAATATTCATTAGCGTACTCATCATCGGAGCTTGGACCGCCAAGACATGACTGCACTTGAGTCATTCCTAGAGAACCAACGGCGAGGTAGCCATTATCGCCTAAATGTTTTTCTAGAGTTTTACCATACACCAAAAGTTTTAGAGCAATCATTATTGCCTCGATCCATGTTTTTTTAGAGTCGTAGGGAGTATTCACACACCAAGTGAGCGGGGGTAAAGCTTGCACCATCTCTTTTGAATTCTTTTGCCAACCAAGTCGTCTTGCAGTACTATTGGCCCGTGTTGCGTAGCTACACAACGAAGAAGTCCTTGGGCCAACTGTGCCAAAAATGGCAGAGTTGGGTTTTCAAAAGCTTTGTTAGGCGAGTGCAAACAAAGCAGTTGAGTTAAGCATTACCCTACCTCCTCCTTCTTACGAATGCGCCCTTGCCATACATCGAATTTTTTTTTCAACCAAAGCCCATAAGAGAAATAGTGCAATTAAAATATCCGATGAAATTGATATGGTAGAATAGGGTTTTTGCAAACTTGATGCTTTCAAGCTAATACAATGAGCTTGACTGCTCAGCAAGCCACAACTCATTTTCGGATCACTTATTATGAAATCTCTATGTGGCATATAAAAAGCCCTCCAATCAATCTACATCAACACACCTAAAATCTCAAGGCTACAACACCATTCCAAGGGTGTTTTCCTAGTGGTAAAGGTGAGGGGATCTAAGCGCATTGACTATAGTTCAACCCCTTAGACATGTGGGTGTGGGTGAGTGGGCGCAATCTCGTAAAACTACTCGAAGTGATGCTTTGAACGGCTTTTTTTTTTAAAAAAAGGGACCTGAATCATATTATCGTCCATAACCCTCTAACAACTCACACATGCCTCCATATAATAGTTAAATTATATTCTTGTATCAATTTTTTTTGTGGTTTGGTGATACAAGCTGGTTACTCCCCCAATTAATTGTCTCCAGGATTGTGGCTTCTAGTAGGCTCCATTGTGCTCTGACGGTAATGCGGTCTATCAAAATTAGTATCCTAGGTATAGCATAGTTGTGCAAATGAAATTAAGGTGATTGGTGGAGCAAAATGTATATTTGTATTGCAATATAGTACTTAGTGTCAGTAGTAAAGCAAGGGCTGCTTAAAAGAGGGTGAAAATGACCATGGTGGATGCATGTGGATGATGAGTGGAACAACGCTATTGGCATAGCAATAATTGACTTACATAATTGAGGGTGTGGGGCTATCAGGACAAGGGTAGGACCAGTCACGACCAAGGGCTAGGATGGACATGCAGTCAAGGAGGTCCCTATATTTAGCAGGCCAAGGGTCTATATAAGACATGGCTGGGTGGAGATTAGCATGTTCATTCCCCATGCCCTTTTAGAAGCCTTTCTTTGGCATGGGGTGGCTCCCTTATCAACCGATGTAACTTTGGTCTCTTGAGTTTTCATGGCTCGGCACGAGCATGGCAAGAATCTGTAATGTTTTGGTTATGATAATACAATTTATCACCATTGTGAGTTTGGCAAAAGAAAGACTTCTACTAAAACATTAATAGATTTTAAAAGCTTATGTTAGTTATTGTCTCTCATTGATTGGTTTTGCTTGGGTTTTTGGTTCATTGAGGAGAGATCCGTCACAAAAATTACTTTTTTTCTCGGGTTTTTCATTGAGGAGAGATCCATCACAAAAATTACTTTTTGCCAATCAAAAAGGCCTTGATCAAATGAGTTAGAAAATAGAGCTTAGTATTTAGCTATTTCTAGAGGGAAAGGGTTAGTGTTTCAAATAGAAGAGATAAGATACAAAAGTACTAGGGAACCTTCCTAAGGACTTATAAACGATATTTTTGTATGCTTCCAAATGTTTGCAAAAGTAGTGCTAGAAAATAGAGAAGAGACTAGTAAGTGGCTCTACTGGTAGGGGACAGATGTTAGAGAATGCTTTTGTGCACTTTGGTGGATGTGTTCATGTATTTGTGCAAAGTTTGGCTTTCAAGAATGCTTTTAGGTAAGTAGCATGTGAAAGGTTCTCATGGTTGATTTATGAGGAAGCCATGTGTGGATGGGCATGTGGAAAAAGCATGGCATATGGTAGAATTTCTCTTGGCTTAAGGATGAAGTTTAATATACTTAAAATCACAATAGTGAGTGGATGTATTAAATTCAAGAAAAAATACAAAGAAGCCTCAAGCTCATGTTGAGCCTTGAGGGACTGCAAAATACACCAAAACAAAAAGGACGAGGCATAATCAACCTTACCCACCGTTAGTTGTCATGTTGATGATAGTTGACCGATTCCACTCGTCCGCATTTTTTTTTTTTCAATGGCCATTATTGCTTCATTGATTTCTTGGATAATCTCATTGAATTAGTTAGCCAACTAAGTTGGCAAAACCAGACTATTTGAGTGCATAGTAAAATCACTTGGCTTCTCATCACCTTCCCTCCAAGAAATAGACCGTACTTGAAGAAACCCTGGCCATTTTGCACCCTAAGCACCTATATGAACCAATACCTGTGGCTAAAATCTCATTGCATGTCGGCAAAGAGGCATGTTGAGAAATCCGCTCGATGTGAAGCTCCATCGTCTTCAGCCATTAGCAACTCCATGGAGCATGCAATTGGTACCTCAAGAGATTTTGAATCTCTTTTCAGCAACTACACAAGGACTGCATGCAACCTTCAAGTATTAGTTTGTCCTACAATGAGTTGACAGGGAAGCTTCCATGTTTTTTTTCGACACACCAGAGGGCCCATAGGGGGAGGTGCTCAATTTCTAGCTCATTTTCTGAGTGGACGGATCGGCTGCTATCAAGTCACTCAAATAGACTAAAGATTAATCTTGCATCAAACAGTTTGCATGGAGAAGAGATCAGGCAAAGCAATAGTGAAAATTAGCAGCAAGCTCCACCGGCTTTATTACTTTAAATATTAATGTAGTTGTTCTATAGTAACTGCAACACAATAGCTAGAGCATCACCGTAGGAAGAGCATTGCAGGAGCGTACCAGGGAATGGCTCAAAGTGGTTGCATCTCCTTAGCGCAACAGCCAAAGTCCATTTGAACTTCTTGGGCGCCATGGAACGTATCTGGTGCGATGACATCACATGAATCTTCCTTGGGTATCAATGTTTTGGCAAGGTCTATTGCATGGCGTCAGAGGATAATAAGGTTTAAGAGCACGGAAGGTATTTATCCATGCCTGCCACAACGACTATTACACGTCATTATTTTTAGGACAATTACCAAAATACCCCTCTAATTTGTGGAAATTCCCAAAATACCCCTTAAATTTCAAAAATTCCCAAAATACCCTTGTATCTATTTTAGTTGGATTGTTCACGATTTCCTAATCTTTATTCTGTTTTGACAATGGAAATCCGTTTTTTAGTGCTTAACATGTAATTTGTCACAAATTACCTCCCAAAAAAATACAAATATGTCTAAAAATAATGAAGCAATTCATCTCCAAAGCCTACATAACCGGCTCAAATTCTAGTTTTAGTATCTTGTATTGATAGACAATCAGTCTTCTTATGAAAAGCTAAAAAAAAATGT
Organism: Adiantum capillus-veneris; assembly: GCF_014529385.1. Classification (NCBI taxonomy): domain Eukaryota; kingdom Viridiplantae; phylum Streptophyta; class Polypodiopsida; order Polypodiales; family Pteridaceae; genus Adiantum; species Adiantum capillus-veneris. The sequence continues at coordinate 76,843,182 of NC_140952.1, read as the reverse complement.
AATCTTTGGATAATTTTTAATCTCACAACCAGGGGTATTTTGGGAATTTTGGAAAATTTGAAGGGCATTTTGGGAATTTATGACAAAATATGAGGGGTATATGGGAATTTTTGAACTTTGAAGGGTATTGTGGGAATTTCCACAAATTAGAGGGGTATTTTGGTAATTTTCCCTTATTTTTATGATCACGTCGTAGTCATGGCGTGCCTGCTTGTCACCCCCTACAGACCACCATAAAACAATTTCAAAAATACATTTGTTTTCATAAGTAATTGTATTGATTATTTTGCTGATGCAGGATGAAGTTACATGATGCGTCTTCATCCACGGTTCAAGAGATGACAAGATTTACCAAGCCATTATCTACTGATTAGTCATATTCTCTTGAGGTTTTGCAAATTCTACACAAAACTAGTGCCTCTGATGCCATGGTACGTAAATCCATGATGATTGCTATTTCAAAGTTTCTTTTTAGCGTCTCTAATACCATGGTGAATACCATGATTCCAAGGTACCCAAAGCCATGATGATTATTGTTATTTCAATATTTTTAATTGTTGAAAGCGTCTCTGATGCCATGGTATTTAAATCCATGATGAGTATTCACATTTCAAAGTTTTTGTGAGTGTCTCTAATGCCATGGTGAGAATCATGATGCCATGGTACATGAAGCCATTATGAGGAAAAATGTTCTGCAATTTGTTGAAAGCGTCACTAATACCATGGCGAGAACCATGATGCCATGGAATGTGAAGCCATGATGACCATTAGTACTGTTCCACAATTTTTTATTTTTTATTTGGAAAGCGTCTCTAATGTCATGGTGAGGACCATGATGTCATGGTATGTGAAGCCATGATGATGGTTATCGTTCCATAATTTTTCTTAAATTTGCTAAAATTGTCTCTATTGTCATGGTAAGGTACATGATGCCATGGTACATTACCCCATCATGTTTATTTTGTGTCAACATTGTTTATATGTGTGCACATGTGATTGCATTGACATTACGTTTGTTTATCTGTCGTCTCTAGAGCGGCATCGTGAACCATATCTAAGGACAATGTGGAGTGATTATTTCTAACCTTCACATTTGATATGTTTCTTGAGTTGATGTTTATAGGATACTAAAAGTCACGTCAAGAAACATGTACAGAGACACAGAGGCATTGAGGCTGCTCAAAGATATTAAAGAATTTGCATCAGTTCAATTGTATACATAGGGCTATAAAACTTTCAAAGATGCTTGAAAGTACGCATTGTACATTAGGGAGTGATGTAGCTCCTGAAAAATGAATTTTGTAAACTTTGATAATTGTTAATATAGCAGTGCATGTATATGGTGTTGTGGGTTTTTCCCTTGTACCCCCAAGGGTTTTTTCATCCACAGTTATGGACTCCTATATGAGTGGGGGTGTTGGAGCTATATATACTAACCCCTAAGCTATATATAGCTATGAGTCCCCACTATATATGTGTACTCAGTGTGTGCTCTACATACACTTTGGGGATTGCATATGATGGTGTCATCTCTCTCTCTCTCTCTCTTCTTGTCTACCTACATTCTCTCACTCAGTGTGTTCTCTACATACACTTTGGGGATTGCATATGATGGTTTCGTCTCTTCTCTCTCTCTCTCTCTCTCTCTCTCTCTCTCTCTCTCTCTCTCTCTCTCTCTCTCTCTCTCTCTCACTCTTCTTGTCTATCTACGATCTCTCCCTCCGCTTCAACACATTTTACACATTGTAGTTCACAAAAACATTCAGTATTGATCTTTGGCTAGACACACAAGAATAAGGATGAGCTGGGCTTCTCTGCACAATGCCCTCTTGGCCCTCATGCCACCACTCTGTGCTAGCTCTCTCCTCTCTCTTCTTTTTTAATCTCCCCTCCCGTACGACATCAAGCTCTCAATTGGTTGGCATCCCCTCTTTTAAAAAAAATACTAAGCATGATATTCACTCAAAATACTGGCAAGATCAAAATGATCTCTTAAGTAAGATGTTTGTTATTCATCAAAATATGATGTTCAATTAAAATTAATTAGAAATGGTGTTTTTTCTAAAGTTACATTTTAAGCTAATAAGTGAATCTGTGCACGAGCATACATTCCCACAAGCAAAGCCATGCATGCATGTTACATTTGATTGTTTGGGGATTGGAGGATTTCACAATCTAAGGTAGACTTTTCTCATGGCACGCTAATATTTGAAGATATCATTAGTATAATACGAGCGTTAAAAAGCTCAAAAATAACACTTCAATTCCAAAAGCTCCCAAATATAAAATCCCCCATTAAGAAGAATATGGGGTCTAGAAGGGCCCCTTTATTTGCCAAATGACTATGGAGGTGATTAGCATTTTGAAAAATAGGTGTATGCCATGTGTGCAAGAATTGTGGGTGTGTAAGAGACAGTGAAAGAGTGGTCAAAGGATGCACTTTTCTCCACAAAAAGGAGGTGGGATAATTTTATGATTTTTGGGTTTTCATAAATCCTACATATGATCTCCATTTTGAGCGAACATTATAGATCTGCAATGTACACATCGAGATCTTTCTATAGATATGCTCCATGATATGGTTTTGCCTGCTAGATTTTAAATTCCATTTTGAGGGAGAAATTTGAATTCAAATAAACTAGCCGTTTTGCCTGTTTGAATTCAAAAGTTTTCCTTTGATTACTTTCTTAATACTAAAGGTTTGACTTCCTTAAACTGCCAATTAAAGAGGCCCTCCTAGACCCCATTCTCTTCCTAATGTGGATACTTTTTGAAAGATGGGTACTTATGGAAGCATCCGGAACAAAGAAATGTGATGCCATTGAGATCTGTGAATGATAAGGATACTCAAAAGGAGATTATCAAAAATCTTCACGAGAGTCTTTTTGTTGGAAAAAAAGGTGTATGGGCCACATTTACAAAAATTAAAGAGATTTATTGGTTGAAAGGTATGTATAAAGATGTATCTCACTTTGTGGAGTCTTATAAAACGTGTAAAATGTATTAAAATGTACGTCATCGTAATGGGTTGCACCCTATCTACCCACTGGCCATTCATTATAAGTGGGTAGTAGATCTAGCTACAATCTCCTTGGGCTTATGGCAAACAAGATACATAGTGCTTGCACGAGAAGACTTGACTAATTAGGTTGAAAGTTGTGCTCTAAGAACAAAAAGCACGAAAGGGATATATAAGTTCCTCTTGGACGATGTGATTAGCCGCTATGGCTATGCTTGGAAAATAACAGCAGACAAGGGTGAGCTGGATGCTGAGAAAGCTAGGGAATTTTTCTCTAGGCTATGCATTAAACTTGCTCTCACTACTACAAACAATCCCACAGGGAATGGTAAATTAAAACTTTGGCATCCTCCTATCATTAAAGCTTTGGCTAAGGATTTCAAAGGGAAACTGGGAGAGTGGCTTAGGATATTGCCTTATGCTTTATGGGCTGATTGTACAACTCATAGCTTAGTTACTAGTTATATGCCTTTTGATTCAAAAGCCTGTACTATCAATGGAGGATGTTATTCCCACATGGAATGTATTACCTTGGGAAGATGGAATGAAGGGAAGGCCTTCTTTCTTTGTGTATATAGAAATGAGAAAGAAGGCTTTAAGATATTGAGATTGCAGTAGCACAACTAAACAAGGCAAGGTTAAAGAAAAGGACAGATTTGATAAGAGGCACATGCTCATGCCTAAAGCTATCGAGGAAGGTGCCATTGGGCATTGGTGTATGGCAATAGTCTTGACAACCAACATTCAACAATAAGAAAGCTTTCAAAAAGATGGTTAAGCATGTACATGGCAATGCAACTTACACCTTGCACGAGTTAGCTGGCACAATATAATGAAGATTCCCATTGTAGGGAAAGGAATCAAATTGTTCAAAAGAAGAGGTGATACAGATCCTTTTGTTTCACAAGAATGTCAAAATGAAGGCTCTGATGAAAATCCTATGGATGAAGATGAAGAAAGAGAGGATGATACATTAGATTTTGTTGAAAGTGATATATGACAAAATTGACATGTATGTTGACTTAAATGAAGACTAAACCTACAAAGAGATATGTGTAGTACATGATGCCGGAGGATGTGCAGGTTTATAGAGGGTGGATGTTGTACTACTCCACATTTACAATGTGATTTTAAACGTGAACCTCTCTTTTTATGATTTTTAATATGAGGGACCGAATGCAACCATGTACATGTTGTCAAATGTGTTAGAACAAGTACCACCATTGTAGTCATGTACATACCTTACTAGGGAAACAAGGCTCTCGACGTGGTACTAAGGTGTATCTATCATGTTAAATCAAGAAAACTTTATTTTAGAAATGGATATATTTCATGTCCATGGAGATGGCACACTCATTTCGCCTAGAAAGTTCGATGTGGACGATCTTGACCAAAAATAGCAGGTTTCATGTGCAATCATAAACGATGCATCTAAAGTGATTGCCAAGTGAAAAAAATGAGGTTCAACATGTAATTTGAGTTCAAGGGGATTTTCTCACAGATTAGGTATTTTTTCCCAATATGTTTAAGCCTTTTATGGACAAAGTAGAGTATTTTTGGGCTAAAAATGGGGATCGACACCTTCCTAGCCACTTTACCCACTTCTCCACACAATTTCGTGAACCCGACATGAATTAAGCTAGAGTGAGGGTTCAAAATCCTTGTTGAAGGTCTCCAAATAAATCTTTGAAGTTACGGAGAAACAAGAGCAACAGGAGGTGCAGTTTGACCCGATCACAATGCAAATGTTTCAAGCTGTGTTTATGCCTCAGCAGTAAGCTGCTAAAAGAAAAGAGATTTCCTTCACCAAATCCCTTCAATCAATGGTGAATAAAATGGATCATCTTGATGGTAAAGATATAGCAAAATATCTTCGGCGATATGTATAGGAGATGGAGCTACATGGAGTGAGCTGGCTGTGGTTTTTGAGATCAGAGAGCATGTAAGGGGAATTAGAAATAAACATGGGGGAACTTGGGAAGCATGTAAATTATCTTTGAATGAATATTACTTCATGAAGGATTTCAAAGGGGTGACAAAGAGGACATTTTTAGGGTGGGTAGTTCGGCCAAACGAGGGACTTTCACCTACCAGACTACTAATGGAATTTGAATGGCGCTATGATCAACTATTAAGGAATCAAAACGCTACCCTAAACTCAAAGAAGACAGATCTCTTTTTGTAGGCTATAGGAAAAGAGATTCAAGAGAAGTTGGAGTTATTACTGGAGGACAAAGATGTTGAACATGGCCTAAAGCCTAATTAGAATGAAATTGAAGTTGTTGTTTCACTACTAGCTGCTTGACAACGACAAAGAGACAAGATGATAGCAACCCAACTCAATTCCCAAGCATTCCTTCTAGTTCCACAAAGCCTGCTATTATGGTTCCAAAGACTGACAAATCTATCTTAAATGATATTGTTAAAGGAATGCAAGAGCTAAAGTTAAAGCTTACAAGGCTATAAGAAAAGGGGAAGCTATCGGGTTAATCTACAAGGCAAAGACCTTAGAAAAAAGAAGTCTTTGTGCATAGGTAAATATGGTGTGATAGTATTAACCATGCAAGGGGGGACTGTCAAATCTTTGCAAATGATTTGATGAAGGATCTTGTTTTCTTTAAAGATGATAGGATTGGTTTAAGTGAAATAGGTAAGCCCTTGGGGAAAAACTTTGGCAAAGGAGGGATGAAGAAGCGAGCTGAGGACATGGCTACTAGCCATTCCATCTCAATGGGTGAGGCATCTGGTTATGGACTAAACGTAGAGCCTATTATACAAAAGAGAGTCAAGGCTTGAGAAGAATTATCCAATGATATTGATGAATTGTGGCCATGCACAATAAAATCTGCTATGATGGGTAAAATGACTAAAGAGGTTTTGCATGAAGGTGAAGATTGTTTTGCATGAAGGTGGAGATTGTATTGGGTTGGAAACAGGTTGGGATGACCTCATACAATTTTTTTTAGTGCATACGTACATTGCCAAATTCTTGGGGGGGTTACTATGCATAAATTGTGTATATCATGTGCGTTCAAGGACTATTTCTAAAACTCTTTATCTATGAATTTTTGACAAATAAAATACACCCTTGTTTTATTCAAACTATTTTTTTTTTCAATTCCATTTTATGATACCATTTTGTATGTAAAAATGTGAGAAAAAATGAAATTGAATAACCCCTTTTGCTGCACTCACATGATAGTCACATAATTATTAAGTCACCCCCCCCCCCCCCCCCCCCCCCCCCCTGCGAGGCCAAATGTCAAGCTAATGAGGTTGTTGTTGAAGAGAAATGTAGGCACAAGAACGGGGATGAAGGACCTTCAAAAAGGTCCATGAGGAGTGGAGATAGAAATGACACAGTGCCTCCTAGAGCAGATTCTCCACAAGAGATGCCTATACTTGACATGCCTATGCAAGAAGATTTTAAAGAAAAAGAGAAGGAAGAAACAAAAACTAAATCAACAGAAAGAGAAAAAACATGAGGTAAAACCTCATTTTTACGGCGTTTATGGTATGTATATGTGGGACCAGGGTCTGAATGTAGTTAAGGTACTGAAAAAAATCTATGATAATGTAATGATACTCCCACCACCAAAAGCTCTTGCTCCATTAACCAAGCGTTCAAAATTGAATTTCCCTCCATTGCAAGCAAGTTTATGCTTTCCTCTACCACTCAGAAAGAGCCATGGTTTTTTCTTCTTCTTCTTCTTCCCACCCTAATAGCTCTAGGGGTTTTTGTGCTCTCTCCCTAGCCAACCTCGCTATTAGTCTCCCAAGGAGGCCAAGTAGCACCATAGGCTCTATCACTATCTTAAACTCCATCAATATAGATAGTCAATGGAAACAACATACAATATACAAGGGTTCTTGGGTTATTATGCAACCACGAAGGAGGAAAGATCCTCAGCAACAAATCTATTTTGTTTAGCATGGAAAGAACAAGTGCTAGATTTCAAAGTGGAGGTGGGCAAGAAAACTGTTAAGGAGGTTTTGGTACATCATGTAGTCACTCCGATGTGATTGCTAATCATTAGGAAAAGTTTGGACTCAAATTTGGGCCTTGTAAGAGATGCCATGTCAGCATAGAGAGAGATAATAGAAAATTCATTTAAACCTTTTTCATACATGTTTTCTAAAATATGGATATCTTATTCATGCAAGGTACATTTATTAAAAACCCCAAAAAGTATTCCAGTCATAATAACACTTCACTGTGCACGGTGGCTACTGAATTCAATGCCGAATATCTCAATCTTCTACGTTTTGGAAAACTAAACTGTGTTTCCTTGCCTTCTTCTTCCCCCCTATTCCCTCCTACATTCTCTCACACGTGCATCATATTCAAATTGCCATTCGTCTATCGTGTGCGATATTCAAATTTCCATTCTTCTATTGCCCCCACCTCCTTTTGCACACATTTGCGATCAGTCATGTCTCACTTGATACTTGTAGCTTCTCCACGAGAAAAATTCTACAAGGAATAGGAGAGATGTGTATCACATGGAAAAACTAATAGCACACTCTTTTTGAAGCTTCAAAGGAGAACTTAAGATCACAGGGCATGAAAAATGTGGACCTTTGGCTGGGCAGTAGAGCGTATTCAAAACTTCCCATCACAAAATCCACTCCACCTTTTAACGATATGACATCCTTAGTGAACTATGTCGGAGATGGCCACCATGGCTTGTATGGCTACACTAAGCAGTTGACTGCAAGAAATGACAATCTGTAACAAGAGAGAGATATTGTATACAACAGGAATGTTTGCTTACACCAGAAAGTTGTGCAATGTGCTAAACAGGTTGAAGGCAGTAAGGAGACCATCAAGGAGCTTACACAACAACTCAGAGGAAAAAAAACTGCTCTAGGTCTTCGCCAAAGAGAAAGAAAACTAAGAGACATGGAAGACTTGAAAGTTGGCTTGGGAGGAATCAAGAAAAGAATGCAAGCCATCAAGTGAGTGCATCTATCCTTCTTAAGTTTATATTCATAAACTCTCATATCTCTTACTGCTAACATGCTTACATAGATCTTTGCTTCACCCTAACAAGGAAGTGGAGCACAACAGAACCACCTCCTCAGCCCATTACGGGCTCATATTGAATCGTAAAAACATAGCTGGCCTCTTGGATGATAAACGCTATGGTAAGATCATCGCTAAACAACTTGGAAACCTTTTACAAAAGAACCAACTCTCTCCACGGGACGCTCAATCAATTTTGGACGAAGCTAGTATATCCAATAAGGGATATGCTACCATTTTCAAGTGTGTAGCATCATTTGCAGTGCTGTTCCACTAGAAAAGGGTTTTGCATCACTTGCAGTGCTGTTCCACTAGAAAGCGTTTTGATTCCTAACTCCTCTTACTCAGGTCTGCGCAAAGACGAGTCAAAAAGTTCCGCATCAAGCACACGCTACTTCTAAATCCTTTCTCTATTCAAAAAGCAATACGTGAAGTCAACGAGGAGGTGCTTCAAAATCTAGAAAGTCCTTTCCAAATTGAATCTACATACAGATCGCCAAAAGGAGAAGAAATGGTCTATGACAATTATAACAATATTTTTTATGATATGATCACACTGCATTCATACATTGTGCAGTTGTTCGATGTTACTCATGAAGAGTGCAACAACGTCCTAAAGTTTGTCATCAAGCTAGATGAGTATGATCTTGTAAAGGAGATAAAGGTTGAGTGAGTCACAATCACACTTATGAATAGAACTCTGGATGCAATCATTGGACCAGATGATCCTCGAAACTTTAGTGTGCAATCTGAGCACAACATTTTTCTTCTTGTGACGTTCAAGGTGCATAGAAGTTTGGTTTAAGATAATTTATCGTTATATTTCGGTTCAATGCTTTCAAATGTGCATTATAATAAGTTCAAAATTATCCTTTCAGGTGCCCATTGAGAACTTTCATATATTGAATTGGGTTTTTCATCAAACAAACATACCATACACAATAAGCGAACAGAGAAATGGAAAGAAATTGGATGTGGAGGGCATGGGATCCTACAATGTAGAGTGGCACATGGCTGGAGACCTAAAAACCTTGAAATTCATGTACAATGTTTCTAAAGGAGCAACAAGAAAAATCCCTTGCTTGTATTGCATGAGAGGGGTTCACATCCTTGACAAACCGTTTTGGAGAAGAGCTCTGGATAGGCATCTACACGACCCTAAATTTGGACCCATTTTGGATATCCCACAATCTAGAGTACACATATGCACAATGCATGCACTTTGTAGAATAATAGAAAAACTAATGCTTCTCTACATCTGTTTTGACTGGACCACTTGAACTCTCTCTGCGAAGCAAAGGGCAATCTCAGCCTTAGAGACGGCCTTCTCAAAAACGGGTTTTCAGGGAGGACATGTTAAGATAGAGCATGATATATGAGAAGAGATTAAAAAATGGTCGGGATTTTCCAAAGACGCTATCATTGGTGGTGTGAAAGCCCGGCTCTTCCTTTCACTGCCCACAACTGGACGATAACACAAAAGACAAAGTGCACAAGAAAGACAAGCATTACGATACAATAGGTGGAAAAATATGCACAATGTTGTAGTTGACCATGCAAAACAAGGACTCCAAAGTGAAGGTATGGAAAACATTGAACGCAATATTCAAGTTCTGTGAATTGAACTCATGGACTGATGGAGACTATAAAAATTTTCAAGAAGCGGTGGAGACCTTCCACAAGACATTCATAAGTGCGTGGACAAATCAACATATTACTCACTACATGGTACCGTAATTGGTTTGATGACATGATAATCTTTTGAATTGCGAATACTCATCCTTATAATGTCTACATGCTTTGTGTGCAACACATTATTTGTAATCACATGGCTTGGTTTGCAAGGCAATATGGTAGCTTGGGTGTTTGGTCTATAAAAGATCTTAAGATTTCACAATACTATTTTGTTTTGTCATTTTTGGACCCATGGTGATCATGAAATTTCATTGATGCTTTTCTTTATTAAAGTTTTTGAGGTTTACCATATATTGATATCAATTAATATTTAAATTATACATCCAATCATGATAAGTGAAAATAATTAATATCAATTGCTAACAATTTATATCAATTGACACCAATTGACATCAATTATACATCAATTGATGTTAAGTGACGACAAGTAATGCCATTTATATATCAATTGAGATTAATTGACCTCAATTGACATCACTTGATGTCAATTGACATCAATTGATGCCAATTGGTGTCGATTGATGCCAATTGATGTGGATTGACATCAACAAACATAAATATTTGGTTATTAATAGATGCATTACATACCTAAATTCATTTGGATATAAGAATTCTAAAAAAAGAGAGATATAAACTCAAAATATATTATTTTACGATTTAATTATATATAAATAATTAAAATATGCTCATATATTTGTTTAAATTATTTTAAACATGCTTTTATCTCATTTTAAGGCCTTTAAAACTACTTTATAAATACCTTAAAATGACAAATTTCTAGATTGTAGCATGGTAAATCTCCCCCACCCCCATGCTAGAATGTGGCATTTTATTATTTGATGTATTTTTTAATAGTTTTTAATGTCATAAATGTCATAATAATCTTATTTAAAATTTAAAAGATTGGCTTAAGAATATCTATATATATATTAAACATAAAAGATGTTCTTTTTATTGAAAGTATCTCATCATACATCATTTTAATATGCAAATGATTAAATCCTAAAAATGATTGATTATTGCTATTTTAACGGAAACATTGTAAAGTTATAGTATAATAAAACTATCACTTCACTATAGTAATCCACCATTTTTTACTAATTTTTGACCATAGAGTATGATAAAGGATCTAACAAAGTTTAGCAAGCTTAATTAAACAATATGAAAGTTTAATAAATCAAAAGAATTTTATATAATATTGGATATTGTAGGGAATAATATTTCTTAATACTTTTTTGTTAAGATTGTCTCATGCAATTTATGAACCAACTTATGTTGTTGTGCAAAATTTGATTTCTAGAGTGTAAACTCCTTAAGTCGCTTCGAGAATATATGCAAGACTTTGATTCTCTAGAAATTGTTTTCCTAAGTAATTTTCCAATCAAAGCTTAAAATTTGTATCTCCTCCATAAGAGAAGGACAAATACTTTTTTTTTTCAAAATTTTCATTTGGAATCGTACTTTGAATTCCTAAAAGATGTCTTTTTTTCTATATTACTCCAAATATAGAATATGTACAATGAAGTTTAATGTGAACTGCGACTTATTTGAAACATGAGCCAATAAAACAAGGTAGTGTAAGTTCTTAAGAAGGAATTTTCATGATACAACCTCTTTAACCTCACATCACAAATACGGTTCAATCTTTATGATACATTAATCAAAGTGTAGTAATGAATGATATGGTACTATAATTTTTAGTGAATCTTTAGGCAGTTGATGTCAACTTTACATCACTTGAGGTCAATTGACACCAACTGATACCAATTGTTGGTCAATTGATATAAATTGACATCAATTAATGTCAATTGATAACAATTAATATCAGTTGACACAAATCGATATCAATTAAACATCAATTAATGTTAATTGACAACAATTAATGCCATTTTTATATTAATTGAGATCAATTGATATCAATTATACATCAGTTAATGTTAAGTGACAATAATTAATGCCATTTAAATAAATTAATTGAGATCAATTAATATCAATTGACATCAACTGATGTCAATTGTTGTCAATCAATTGACATCAATTGATGCCAATTGATGTGGATTGACATCAATTGACTCCAATTGTGTTTGAGAATATACAAAATCTAGGGAGTAAGAGATGAACACTACTGGTTATATGACTTGGCTATGTGTGTGTGTGTGTGTGTGTGTGTGTGTGTGTGTGAGAGAGAGAGAGAGAGAGAGAGAGAGAGAGAGAGAGAGAGAGAGAGAGAGAGAGAGATGTACTATGATAGCAAGAGAATAGCAAAATTGAAGAGTATTGTTTGAAGTAAGTAGCAACACAAAATTTACAATGGTAGAAAATGTCATAATACTAGACTACTTGTGAAGTTGTGACAATGAGTAAAATTAAGAAAAGATTCTAAAACCGAACCAAAAGTATTAGAATAAGTTAGAATCTCCGAATTCTAAACCCTATAAATTTATAAACCTAAGCTACTTGTTTGCAAAGATGTTAAATGTAAAGCCAAATATCTCAAGCCATTGAACATTCTGAATCCCATACAGAAATATATGATGTGACATGAATTACAAAGCTAGTAATATAGAAAAATATTTTTCCAGTGGAAAATGCAGAGTGGGTATCCCCAGTTATTGTCACTCCTTAAAAAGACGACAAATGGAGAGTGTGTGTTGACTACTGGCCACTCAACGAGGTGACTAAGAGGACAGGTAAAGCAGGGGGAGGGCTTGTATTGCTTGATCCAAATGGTGAAGTGGTCATGAAAGAGCAGGTCGATTTGCAAGGTTCCACCAGCAACAATGAAGCAGAATACGACATTCTCTACCATGGCTTGAGGATGTGCATAGCTAAACAGATATGATGCCTTATGATAAAGGGGGATGCACTTCTCATTGTGAAGCATATTTTAGGCATTTGGGCATGCAAGAATGAAAGGCTAAAGCAAAAGGTACATGCCATCTGAAGGTTGTTTAATCAATTTGAAGAGGTGCAATTGTATCATATTCCTAGAAAACAAAATGAGGATGCTGATTTACTTGCACAACAAGCTATGTGCTGAGAGTGAAGTGCAGATCATCATGGTGGTTGCAGTGGTAAAGCAACCAAGGTACCAAGGAATGGAGTCATTAGCTCCCATTGTTAGCTACATTTTGGAGGGTGAGTTTCTAGAAGGCTTTACAAAGGATCAAAAGAGAAGGCTAATAAAGAAGGCAAGTCCTTATTTGTTTCTAGAAGGTTCTCTCTATCAACGAGGTAAAGATCAAGTTTGCAGGAGAATACCGGCCATTTTAGAAGGTTTGCATGAAGAAGCTTGCGCGGGTCATTTTGCACAAGAACATACTGTGAAAAAGATTTTTCTTGCTGGGTATGTGTGGCCAAGCTTGCACATTGTTCAACATCGGTGTAGAAGCTGTCATAACTGTCAAGTTAATGGAAACAAGAAATTGTTGCATGGTCCATGTCAATTAGTCCTTACAAATGGGCCGTTTGAAAAATGGGGCATAGATGCTATGGGTCCATTGCCTAGGACTAAAAAAGGGAAGCTATATATTTTGGTGGCTATAGATTGCATGACTAGGTGGGTAGAAGCTCAAAGTGTAGCAAGAGTAAATGAAAGGGTAGTTAGCAAGTTTGTCTACACTCATATTTGTTGCAGATTTGGCACACCTTGGAGATTGTTTTTGACAATGGTCCAGGATTTAGGAAGGGCTTTCTCACTGAAGTTTGTGAAGAGCTTCACATTCTACATCGTCATAGCACTCCCTAGTATCTCCCATTTGAATATGAAGAAGTGGTCAACATGAAAGTTCTAGCTTATAAGCTAAAAATATGGTCAAATTTTTGTGTAATGTTTTGAGCTTATAGTGAGGAGCTACAAATTTTTTATTGGACCCGAGTCTGCCCACTTATGTACTCAAAAGTGATCCTAGTATAGTTTCACCATCTTCCACACTTCCACAACATACATAAACTCACTCATTCCTCTTTATCCCTCACTCAAACCTGCACCTTCCATGGTTTCTCTCACCCTCTTCACCATTAACCTCCCCTCTCACCTCCATTAGCTCTAGTATGAATTCTACATGTCATACACCATCTCTATGCCTCTCTCTATTACCTCTAAATCACATTCCTTTTACCTCTTCTCTATATACATAAAATTCAGCATGTAAAACCATGCTTAATCTCTGATAATTGGGGATTCTCATCAACCAACATCGGTATTTTCATCATGGACTCAACCTTGATGACGATGACGTAAATAAGAGAAGAAGAAAAAGACCGGCGGTCATTTTTGACGATCTACACAAGGGTGAGTCCAAATTTCTTCAACGCTTCATGATCACAAGGATTCCCTCACTTCATTCAACCATTTCAACCATCCACTTCATTCTACCCATTGTAAATATATCATTAACGTTTTACTGATTACTAACACTAACCACTAATCTACTAACACAAAATATCCATTGACCTAACCATAAAATGCACCTCACCTCAAGACATGTGCATGATAAACCTCTTTCTCTCTTCCATTCCTTAAATTTCCACTTTCACCTTATCTACCATCAATAATGCTCTCTTTTGAGCCCACATCCATGACTCAAGCAGATAAAGAAGGCTCGCAATGTTTTGATATTTAAAAAAAATCATAATCCTGACTTGTTAGCTTGTAAATTAGGACTTCCAATAATCTTAATGAGAGGTCTCCAACCTATAAATAGGCCCCTCTCCTTCTTGTAAATCATCCCCAAGCTCTCAAATAGCACCCCAACACTATAGGCGTCAGAAGAGACTCTAGGTGTAGTCATCACCTTGTGAGCTTCACACTCAGTGTGAGAGAAGTGTTGATGCTACACGTTGCAAGGTGAGAGACTGTGAGTGCCATATCTCAAACCACTATCGTACATGCTCTTTCACTATCAACAGTTGAAGTTTTGGTGCTTCAAAGGCATGCTTGGGTTCAGGATCTTCATCCTTCCACTTGTATAGAGCTCTTTGGCAAATGCAAGGTGACTTGTGTCTTTTAAGTTTTATCATTTGAGCTTGTTTGAGAAAGTGCTTGATGTGTTTTCATTGCCAAATTTGTGTCCATTGTAAGAGGGTATTGTGGTGAGAGGACTCCCACACCCTAAGACAATGTGTGTGTGTGTGTTGGTAATGTTTAGCATTCACTATGCATTGGGTTAGTTTTTGTACAAGCTCTATGGTAGCGTTATATTGAACCATCTCCATTTGCAAGTTACAAACAAGGTATTCTGCAAGTTTCATTCCTCTCTCTTTCCTTCACTCTAGCTCTCTCTTGCACCATTTGGTGTGTGTCTTGGTTTGAGATTGCTTGTGTGTGTTTTGTTGCGCATCTTCTTGGTCGTGACAAAATCTCTTTTGCGTCCTAGTTTGCATACCATAACTAGGTACTGTGGGTTTGTTGTTGTTGTCTTCTTGCTTGTGGTTGCCCTAACCCTAATTGAGCAGCACGGGAGCCTTGTATATGTTTAGAGATCGCCTCTTGTTGCCCGGCCCCAGACCGCCTCAATACACACACACACACACACACACACACACACACACACACACACACACACACACACACACACACACACACACACATGTATATGTATATGTATATGTAGATGTAGATGTATATGTATATGTATATATCCACCTCCAAGGTAAGGGTAATTCTAAGGTTTCATGTGTAGCTCTTCTTGATAGGAGTGAAAAGGAGAGCTTGATGGCATATCACACTTGGAATCTTCTTGGTAAGAAGCTTGCTTTTATTTTCACTGCCAATTTTGTAAAGACAAGGGATCAAACTTTTACAAAATGTCTTGGAATTGTTACTATTTCCTTGAGCATAAACCCTCACTCCAAAGATACAAGATTTATGTCATGGCTCTAGGAATTCTACATGAAGAAGTGGTCCTTATTCGTCAATGGATGTCTCAACATGAATGCTATAGAGGACCCACTAAGATTCTAATGTCCACCCATGTGACAAGGAGTTGAGCATTAGTGTACCACTAGTGCTAGAAGCTCAAGCATTAGTGTCTGAAATGACAAATGCTGCAAATTCTCAAGAGTGCAAACTAATGCACCACACTAGTACTTACCTTGCTAAAGGAAAAGCCAAAATGGAGGACAATGTTGCCACAATAGTAGCAATGTCACAGGCAACAACCTCAACTCAACTACAAGGAACACTCACAAAGGAGAAAACCTCCAATTCACCAGCAAAAAGAAGAACAAGGACACAACTAAGGAGTGGTCAAGGCACAAGAATCTACCAACCAAAGTATCCATCACAAGGAGCATGCAAACAAAAACCACAACAAGTTCTAGTGCCCAAACCAAGGGTGGAATCACACAAACTAAGTGATGGAGATAGACATAAATGGGTGCAATGTGAGGCAACCACATGCCTAAAATCAAGTGGATGGATAACCAGCCACAGGTCTTTGGAAGCTCAAGGATATCATCATGGGAATAGATAGATCTGGGTTTTGAAGCCTAATTTTGAAGCTTACAAGATGTCTTCCAAATGAGCCAATACAAAAAGAAAACTCAAAAGATGACCAACAAACACGACAAGTACAAACCAAAGAAGAAACAGCACAAGAACAAAGGGCAAAGGAAGAGCCAGGGTTACTTAAAAAGGACATGGATTCCCAAAGAACATATGGCTCAAATATCTATTCATGGAAGCAAGAACATGGTTTGGATCAATGCCCACACGACATGAAGTCTCATGACTACAAAGAATGGGTTATTCCATAAGGACTCATCATTACACAAGGCTACTATGAGGGAGAATCACAGATTTGGTTACCAAAAGCTCTGGCCCAGAAAGTAGAAATGGCTACACTAGTAGTCATGATGCAAAAAAGAAAATGGCAAAATAAAGCTCCAACAACACTAGAAAAACCAATTGCGGAAGTTTGAGCACTTGCCATTTTCACTCGAAAAGAGCCACAAATGCTGATGGCAAAAGAAGGGTACGGTCAACAAAATTTCATCAAACCCCAAGGTCAAGGACGATGGTGTTTTAATTTACACAAAAACCATGGAAAATGGGTTTGTTCTCTCTATGCATGGAGAAGCTAGAGAGAAGGTATAAAAACCCTTTTTTTTGCTATTTCTAGAGAGATAGGATAAGAGCTCAAGTAATTTGTTAAATCCCTCTAGTACAAAGGTAGATAATATAATTTTATGTTATTATCATGTTTGATTTAGGGTTTGTTCTCTATATGCATGAAAAAGCTAGAGAGAAGGTACAAAACTCCTATTTTTTAGATATTTCTAGAGAGATAGGATATTAGCTAAATTCATTTTATGGATCCCTCAAGTACGAAGGTAGATCATATGTAATTTTATGTTATTATCATGTTTGATATAGGGTTTGTTCTCTGTATGTATGAAATTGCTAGAGAGAAGGTGTAAAAACCCTATTTTTTAGATATTTCTAGAGAGATAAGGTATTAGGTAAATTCATTTGATGGATACCTCTAGTGTAGAGGTTTATAATATGTAATTTTATGTATTTATCATGCTAGATTTAGGGTTTGATTTCTATATACATGGTAAAGCTAGAGAGAAGTTATAAATTCTCTATTTTCTTGCTTTTCCTAGAGAGATATTGTATCTCTAAATTAAAATAGGATTTTTCCTCTAAGATAGAGGTCACCTCTATGTTCCTTAACACGCTACCAAATTAATATATGGAAAATAAAATCCTAAGTCTTTAAAAATCTAGAAAGAGAAGAAGGAAAAAACTAGTTGAGCAAGAGAGATAGTGTATCTCTATCTCTCAGGTTAATCTCAATATGTTTTAAAGCTTAAGTTATATTTCATTAAAATTTATAACCTCTAATATTGGTTCTTGATAGTTAAAATAAGCTAAAGTATTCTCACATCACTTAGTCTTTTCTAAAGTCTTAATTTAGCCGAGATGGCCTGCCGTCTCAACGGGGCCGAGCGTGGGATTGAATAATCCAACTATAGGTTGGAAAATTGCTTTTCTAAGCTTTGAATAATTTTCGCTTTTCTAAGCTTATGGACCACTCTTCTCAAAGAGTGAGGCCTTGGTTGTATATACGAAAATCTAATGTTTTTCCCCTTTTTAAAGGTTTTGTCTGAAATGGTTGTTGACGGGTGTAGGTCATAGGCGACAATACCCACATAATTTTTTGGACACTTATATTTTCTGTAACAGCCCTTGTAATGAATGATGATCGTTGGATGTAATTTGGATGAAGGAAAAGGGGCTTAAAGCTTCCAGATTGTAAATAATCTAGGGTAGCATGCTTAGGTGAGGGGTCACTAAGATATAAGCTCAAAAATTGATGTATTTTAGACTTTTTGACCTCCTTGCAGAAGAATAGAGTGAATGGTGTTCTGCACAATTGTGTAGTGAGTATTCTCGCTCATTTTCCTCATCTTTTGCTTTGAGTATGTCGATGATACTTTACACACATGTTGTTTATGTTATTCTCTAATGATTGATGTCTTTAGTGCATGCTTTAGTTGTGGTTAGAGTGTGATTAGGAAACGATTAGCATGCGATCATAGATTTCTTATATCTAGAGCTAGGATTATCCATTTTGAGCGTGGGTTAGTGCGTTAGGATCCTCTCTTGATACCCTACAGGACCATACCAATACACGTTCAGGTCTGTGATCACCTTCATATACCAATACGCCCTTTGGCCAAGTGGTCATATCGGGTGGGTTAGAGCTCTGATTTCAGATTTGCGCACATATTTATGATCCTTAGGCATATGAGAACACATCCATATGCTCAGATGTGCTAGATGATGACTTGACCTAATACGCCCGTTGGCCATGCCAATACGTTTTGTGGCCATCCAATCTTTGGAGAGATATAGCCTAGATTTAGCTTCTATATCACATTATTTTTCATTCCTTGTAGCATGTGATGCATCCAGAGCAATAGTTAGACTAGTCATTTTGGCTAGATTAGCTTAGTCGAGATTAGATAGCGTGTAGTTAGCATGTGTTGAGATCATCAGTACTCTTAGATACGTGGCACTGTGGCTTGAAAAACCACCAAGGCCTCCGACCGCCCACCCTTTGGGTCACACTCCCTCGGTATTGAAATATCATTTATTGATGGTCTTACTGACATCCATGATACTACATGTGTGACATTGATGCCTGCTTCATAGTACGGTTGTCTTGGCACCGTGTAGATCATTTTTGGAGATCCATTCTGAGCTCTTGACTACTTCTTGCCTCATTTTATTAGATATTTCGCTTTTGTGGCATATCTAGTGTTGAGTGATGACTTGGAGTTATGTCTTGTGTGTCGGGTGAGAACATCTTTTGGTGCCACTGCTGGGGAGTAGGCGATGTAGGGTGTTGACCACGGAGACGAGAGATGGTTGACAATGGACTCATTGTTGTCTTTATGCTTCTAAAGAGTTTAGTCTTAGGATTACACTTGCGTTTTGCCTTAGGGAGAGAGTCCTTGTAGGTGAGCATTAGGAGTGAGGATTGGAGTGTTTCTGTGGGCATCGTGTATTAGATTTCGGAGATCGAGTGCCAGTGGGGCTGTAGAGAGGTCTAGGAGTTACCTTTTTTCCTTGATATTTTAGGATTAGCTAGATTAGGTCTCTTCCTTTCTTTTTATCTATTTACCTTTGTTTTTAGGAGTAGGGTTAGGTATATATCAGGTGCGGTAAACAGCCATTGAGATTTGCTTTAGGTCGCTTTGACCATATCGCACCGAGGAGCTTGCATTTTGCCTTAGGGAGAGAGTCCTTGTAGGTGAGAGTTAGGAGTGAGGATTGGAGTGTTTTTGTGGGTATTGTGCATTATGTTTCAAAGATCGAGTGCCAATGGCTGCAGAGAGGTCTAGAATTAGCTTTTTTCCTTGATATTTTAGGATTAGCTAGATTAGGTCTTTTCCTTTCTTTTTATCTATTTACTTTGTTTTTAGGAGTAGGGTTAGGTAGATATTAGGTGGGGTACACAGCCGTTGAGATTTGCTTTAGGTCGCTTTGACCATATCGCATCGAGGAGCTTTATGACCAGGTTTGTGGTTCTTTATTGATCTTTAGTGTTTTGCTTGCATTGGTATTTCATCTAAAGGTCATAGTCTTGCTTCAGTGACATGTCTTACCACATGTTCACCCCATATTGCTCAAAAAGGCCGTTATGCAGCCAAAATTTGAACAACTTTTGGGCTATACCAAGCAAACCAAGCATCCAAAATTGGGTTTGTGACCATGAGGGAGTTCTTTAGCCTGGAGGAACAAGACTGTCAAAGTGGATCTGGAAAAAAGTGCTAGGAAGGCTGTAAAGACCCAATACGCGTATTGGCCAGCTTTCAAATTTGCAAAATCCAATTTGACCATCTTGTAGCTCTTGTCATTTGTGAGTACTCCCCTAGGTATAATCAAGAATTGGACTTCCTTTGCTTGAATAAACAGGCCAATACATTGCATTTTAGATACCAAAAGTGAGCAGACTTTAAAACTTGTCGATCATTGTTAATCAGGGCAAGTTGGGTTTTACCTTGAGATTCACTTTACCGTCAAGGTGGAGATCCCCCTTGGTTTACAGTGACTGCTCAGGTGTATTCAACCTAGAAGCCCTAGAAGCAATTGAAGCTTGATGTTTTAATAGGATTCATATGAGAGAAGAAAGGGTATCAATACATGGAATCTTATTTAGACACATTTGGTGGGGGAATGGGTGCATAGAGATTATGAATTAGATCTTGATATACAATGAGCTTGCCTCAAACATCCTTTAAGAATGGGATTTCATCACAAACATAGTTTGGAGGATTTGGATAAAGCAATTCAAATGTAATCCCCAAAATATTTTTGAAATATCTTGTGCTACCATATGGGAATGGGAAATGATGAATAATCCCAACATTTATTTATCTTAGCATACCTGTCAAATTGGTTTCTAGAGGATTTAAAGTCATGTTTGGCTGACTTGAACACTAGACTCATTGAGATTAGGTAAATAGTATGGATGGGTACTACACTGCAATCCCTATCATGAAAGACCATTTTTTATTTCCCGTGTTTCTTATCCAAGCTCTCATAATTTGTTACTCCACTCATACACACATGAATCCTTGAGTTAACCCATGATGGAACTCAGAACTTGTCTCTTATTGAGATTGACTCAAAGTCTTCTATTGACATTTGTACCACATCTTGATATAAGTGATCTATCACATTGATGCATGTAGTAGCAAGTAGCTGAAGTTTGAATCCCAATCTTGAATCATTTTTAGTTATCTCATAAAGAGGCGTCCAAGAATGATGTCATCATTTGGGCTTTTCCCAAAATCTACTACTAAAAATGTATGCTCATATTAATCTCCACATGAGGTGGCTATGACTTATTCTAGAGTTCTGATGGGCCTCTGTATGTATCCATCAGTCAACTGCAGGTTCATGCATAGTTTTATTAAAGATGAGTTTCCCCAAATCTCCCAAACCCTTTTCATGGCAATTGCAACACTTACTCCACAGTCTAGGATAGCAAAGATGCTATGCCTTGTGTATTCCACTGATAAGGTTTTGTTTCCATATTCTCTCTCATAATATTCCCCTTCTTTGTTCAATGGTACTCGCTCAAGGGTTTCTTTTTGTCTCTCTATTGTTAGCAATTTCTTTCTTTTTGTGTCTTTTTGCTTGCACTTCTTCTATTCATGCTTTTGAACTATTTTTGTTGCTTTTTTGTTCTCACTAGGGACATCACTTTGTTCTCCCGTGTCTTGCTCCTTGGCTTTGTCATGAGCTATAGTTATGTCATGAACGGATGCAAATTGTTTTGTTTCACATGATACTAGCAGTGTGCAAAGTGGTAGTGTGTGTAGGGATCTTGTTGGCCCTCTATTGGTTACAAATGTCGCGAGGAATTTTTCCCTTCCAGCGCTCCCCAAGTGAGAAATGCCTCACTGCACTCAATTGGCCTCCCTCTATTGATCCCACCTATTGGAAAATGTACATAGTTCATCTCTCACCCTCTGCCAATCTTCTATAGAAATAAATGATGGCTTATAGTCCTTAGCTGCCGCCACTAATTACGCTATTCTGATTTTCATGACAATGTCATTGAACCTCATGCCCATGGGATTCATTAATTGTGCATGGAGGTGTGCAATGACCATGTTTTTGCTATCCTCGGGATGCCACCTCCAATCTGTGAATATATTGTTAGGGAATTAGATCATCGTATGAGCTCATGCATGCAGGGATAACTCACTTCCCATGCTCATCAGTCCCCCGTGTTCATAAAAAGTGTAGTATAAGTTTCTACAAAACCAAAATCAAAGTATCATAAAAACCAAAATTAAAGTAAGTACCATAAAAACCATGCAAGATTTTTACCACATGCATTTATAATGTTTTAACTTACCGGTTGGTGGCATAGATGGTTGGAGTTAGGTCTAGTGTCCTCTTAGGTGTCTCTAAAGGAGACTGCTCTATAGGTTTCTCTAAAGGTCACTACTCTATAGGTGTCTCTAAAGGTGAATGATCTATAGGGGAGGCCTCTTTGGTAGTGGTACCACTCATGCCCCCAGTTGACGTGAAGTAGTAGAAACAAAGCCGACCTCCCTATCCTATGGTTGTGTACTTGTGTGATTTGATGGAATGTAAAAACAGAGTCTCCCTCATCCACTCTCACCATGCCTCTTTCCTTCTCAATCCACCTTGTCCAAAGCAAGAGTCAAAGCAGCCAGAATATTTCTTTGTGCTGTCTGCATTCATGAGGCTGCTCTCGTCTCTCCCATCCTCATTGCTTTTCCTCTGCCTCAAAATCCTCCTCACTCATATTGCTGTATCTTGAAGAATGCAAGCCATGCGAGAAACCCAACGAATATGATCAACGAGAGGAGTGGGAGCAATGAGCTGAGGTGGACCGGTGAGAGATGATAGCATCTTCATCCTAGCAAAGAAAAGAGAGACCAAGTATGGTGACATGTTGGCATACACAAAAACAAAAAAATGACATGTTGGCATACAAAAAGTGCTCCAAAGTGATGCTCTTTCAACTCAATAAGCATTCGCCACCATCGTGAGCGTTTTTAAAGCTGGCATATCTAAATGCCATTCCAACAAGCTAGGATATATGTACGGATCTTGTACATACACAAGGACTTGTCAGAATGTCATTTGGACATGCTGGCATACGAAACGCTCATAGAGCCAACGTTTTTTCAAATTAAAAGCATCCATCATGAGAGTCTTTGTATTCCATCGTGTTCAAATAGAATTCTAACAAGTCCGAGTATATATACAAGATCTTTATCTAGATTTCGACTTGTCAGAATGACATTTAGACATGCTCACTTACAAAAACCCTCACAACGAGTAGCTGGAAAAATGTTTATCATAAGCATTTTTATATGCTGGCATGTCCAAATGATGCTCTACTAGGTCTTGGTGTATATATGAATCTTGTATATACACCTGGGCTTGTTAGAACTTCATTTTGACATGTTGACATATAAAGACGCTCACGATGGGTACTTTTAGAGTTGATAAGTGCCGTCATGAGCGTTTTTGTACGCCGACATGTTCAAATGCCATTCTGATAAACTGGAGTGTAAAGACACTCATAGTGGTGGATGATTTTCAATTGAACAAACATCCACGTGAGTGTTCTTGTATTCCCACATGTCTAAATGATGTTTATATAAGTCTTGGTGAATGTACAAGATCCGTACATATAATGCGGCTTGTTAGAATGGTATTTGGACTTGCACGCTTGTCAAAACAACTTATGATGCTCTTGGAGGGCTTTATGTCTCTTCAAGAGCACCATAAGGGCTACCTAATGCTTATGGTGTAGCTCGAGAGCTTTATGGCTCTTCAAGAGCACCATAAGTGCTACCATAATGCTTATGGGCAGTTAGAGAGCTTTATGGATCTCGAAGAGCACCATAAGCATAACCATAACACTTATGGTGTAGTTGGAGAGCCATAAAGCTCTCCAAGATCACAATAAAATTAGGGGACTCTTATGGTGTAGTTGGAGAGCTATAATGCTTATTCTTCTCTTGGAGATCATTGTGGATGTACCATAAGCATTATGTTATCACTTATGGCACTCTTGGAGATCCATAAAGATTTCCAACCAACTACACCATAATCCTTATGGTAGCGCTTATGGTGCTCTTGGAGAGCCATAAAGCTTTCCAAGATTATCATAAGCACTATTATGACTCTTATGGTGCGGTAAGAGATCCATAAAGCACTCCAAATGCACCATAAGTATTAGGTAGTGCTTATGACTCTCCAACTACACCATAAGTACTAATGTAATGCTTATGGTGGTCTTATAAATCTTTGTGGCTCTCTAACTGTACCATTTGTGCTACCTAACGTTATGGTTCTATTGGAGAACTTTATGCCTCTCCAACTACATCATAAGAACTACCGTAATGCTTATGGTGAAATGAGCCATAAAGCTCTCCAAGTGCACCCCAAAAGCATTACAATAGTGCTTATCACTAGTCTGGTAACCAAACACGACATAAAAGTGTCCTTTTAGGGTTTTGGAAAAAATTTCCAAAACCATAGTAGATGTGGCTTATTTGAAAAATCCTTTCATGATCTTATAGTTCAAGGACTACTACATATGGAAACAATGAGAAACTTGTAATATTTCTCATCTCTTGGTCACTACAAGCCTCCAAAGTTGATGGACCAGTGCATTTTGCCCAGAATAGAAATTTCTTACGATTGATTGCATATAAATAAGAGTGGAGATTTCTATAGGACATGAGAGAAAATGCCTCTTTAACTTCAATGGGTTGGTGATCAAAACATATGGTTGCTTTTCCCTCACTAAATTTTTTTTGGTACAAAAAAAATAGATTCAAAAAAGTTGTATTTTTGCCATTCGGCGGACCGATCATCAAAGTTTCTATAGTCACGCTCAATACAGATACTACATACATGTTTTCTTAGTTCCCTTTGGGCCTTTGGATTTAAAAGGAGCCATGTAGCATGTCAAAAGGATAATGGATCTCTTACTAAGTGGAAGGGGACAATGATAAAGTGCTAAATACAACAAACATAAAAAAATTGGGTTTAGCATTATGACCTCTAGAAACCCATAGAAACTACTCAATATCTAGCCAAGTTTGTAGTTTATGATAAGATATGGTTACTACCTACAAAATACACACGATTGGTCTAAGAAACTAGTAATATTGAGAAAGTTATACTTGCTACTCTAAAATGTATCGTATTTAGCAATCAAAAAACTCAACCATCATCATAAACTATGCTATATAGCATATTAGGTCCCCAAAACTCAAGGAAGATTAGCTTTATGATATACATTACACTTACACAATCAAAAATGAATTTGGATATCAAGAAAGCCACCAAAAAAATCATAAAAGTTCTTTTTGGCAAAAAAAAGGATTATGCAATTCTTGTAAGTTGGTCATAACTTTCAATTTTAACACTTAGTTCTCCCTACAAGCATCAAAATATGTTGATAACTATGAAGGCCTATCCTCTAGCAATCTAAACCTCTCAAACATGAAGTTTAGAGTGGTATAGTTGCAAAAATAAAAAAACAAAACAAAAATAGGACTCGTTTTTTCACACAGTTTAGGTTCAAAAAATGTTGTGCAAGAGTAAGGTTAATGGTGAGATCGATATTCCAAAAAAAATGTCAAGTTTTTTTCAGCTCATAAGGCAACTTTGAGGATATATAGCACCTAGAAATTCATTTTCATACTCTTCAAATAATTCAAGCAAAATGGTCACTTAACAGGACACAAAAGTGTCCAAGGACATAAAAGTGTCCTGTTACCATTCTAGTGTTATGGTATAGTTGGAGAGTCGTAAAGCTCTCCATCTGCACCATAAGTGCTACCTAACACTTATGGTGCTTTTAGAGAGTATTATGGCTCTCTAACTGCACCATAAGCATTATGATAGCATTTATGGTGCTCTTGCAGAGCCATAAATCTCTCCAATTGCACCATAAACGCTACCTAATGTCTATGGTGCAGTTGGAGAGCATTATTGCTCTTCGACTACACCATAAGCGCTACCGTAATAGTTATGGTGCAGTTGGAGAGCCATAAAGCTCTGCAAGAGCATCATAAGTATTACCTAATGCTTATGGTACAAGGCTTCTAGCTTGTAATGGACAAGGGTAGCTTGCCTAAGTGAAGGGAAATTTACATATAGGCTAGAAGAGTTTTGTAAAGGGAACCTTTTTGTAAAAACTTGAAGAAGAATAGAGTGAAGGGTGTTTTGCACAACTATGTAGTGAATTTTCTCTTTCTATTTCCTCGTCTTTTGCTTTGAGTATGATGATGATTCTTTGTACACACGTTGTCTATGTTATCCTCTACTGTTTGATGTCATTTTTGCATGCTTATGTGGTGAATGTGATTAGTGCACGATTAGCATGCGGGACCATAGATTTCTTATATCTAGAGCTAGGATTATCCATTTTGAGTGTGGGTTAGTGCGTTAGGATCCTCTCTTGATGCACTACACATCCATACTAGTACGCAATCAGATCTGTGACTTGCAAGACCTAATACGTGGTAATAACATGTTAGTTAGAGACCTGATTTTAGATCGGAACACATATTTGTGATCCTTATGCATAGGGGATCCTATTCATGTGCTTGGATGCAGAGGATGCTAACTTGACCCAATATGTGACCCAATATGTCATGTGGCCATACCACCTCTGGACATATCTAGCTTGGATTTAGCATCTATTTTACAATCTTGTTCATTCCTTTTAGCATATGAAGTAGTAGAGTCGTTATACTAGTCATTTTGGCTAGACTAGCGTACTCCAGAGTAAATAGCATTTAGGTAGCATGTGTTGAGATCATCTATTTTACAATCTTGTTCATTCCTTCTAGCATATGATGCATATGGAGCAGTAGTAGAGTGGTTATACTAGTCATTTTTGCTAGACTAGCGTACCCAAGAGTAGATAGCATTTAGGTAGCATGTTTTGAGACCATCTATGCTCTTAGATACGTGGCGATGTGTCTTGATAACCCACCAAGGCCTCCAAACGCCCACCCTTTGGGTCGCACTCCCTTGGTATTGACTTATCTTTTAGAGATAGTCTTATTGACCACCATGATACTATATGAGTGATGCAGTGATGCTTGCTATATAGCGTGGTGGCATTGGCATAGTGTAGATCATTGTCGGAGTTCAATTCCAAGCTCTTGACCTCTTCTTGTTTGATTCTATGAGATTTATCGCTTTGATGAAATATTTTGTACAGAGTGGTGACTTGGATTTGTGTCTTGCATGTCAGGTGAGAGCATCTTTTGGCACTACTGTCGATGAGTAGTCGACATAAGGTGTTGATCATGGACATGAGAGACAGTTGACAGCGGACTCAGCATAGCTCTTTACGCTTCTAGAGAGCTTAGTCTTAGGATGGGGCTTATGTTTTGCCTTATGGAGATAGCCCTTGTATGTGAGTGCTAGGGGTAAGATTTTGAGAGTTTTGGTAGGCATTGTGCATTAGGTTTTGGTGACCGGTTTTGCCAATGGCTGCACAGAGGTCTAGGATTAGGTTTTGATTGTGTATTTTAAGGAGTAGCTAGACTAGATCTATCTCTTTCTTTTCATTTATTTGAATTTGATTTTAGGAGTAGGGTCAGGTAGATTTCAGGTGTGATACACAGCCATTGAGATTACTTTAGGTCGCTTTGACCATATCACTCTCGAGAGGATTTAGATCAAGTTTGTGGCATTTTATTGATCTTGTGAGTTGGCTTGTATATGTATATCTCCTACAGGTCACGTACCACCTTCAGTGATAGATTTTACCCCATATTGCCAAAAAAGGATATTATGCTGCCAAAATTTTAATAGGTTTGGCTATATCCGGCAACCCAAGAGTCAAATTTTGGATTTGAGATCATCAAGGAGTTTCTTGAGCATAAGGAAACAGGGCTATCAAGTTTGATCTCACTAGCAGGGCTTGGAAGGGCTTCAAGAGCCAATACATGTATTGGCCAACTGAAGGATTTGACCATGCTAACTTGATCATCTTTTGCTCCACAAGGTGAGTGCTTTGCTAGGTCATCTCTCAAATTAAAAATAATTTGCTCAAGCAAACAAGAAATTTTAGGGCTGATCAAACACTGAATGTGACTTAAGCATATGATAAAAATTACCAAATTACAATCTTAGAGCATCATTGTGCTAGGGAAGCTAAGGAAATGAGGCATAACAAGTCTTGCCTCATTTGCACTAATAGAAGCCCTCCAAGTGCCAATAGGTGTATTGGCTAAGGAAGGTATCTGTGTAGTATGTGTGGAGCATGAGCATGTGTCCATCCTATGCATTGCATCACTAAATGGTGAGTTAATGGTCATTTTTGTGCTAGAAAGTTTTCTTGCTAAGAACAAAGGAGCATAGTGTAGACAAACATGTTACGATTTGATCTGAGTGTTGAGCTAGGATAGGGGTTATTCTATAAGGTATCGTTGAGGAGGTTGAAAAGAGCGGGCTTGGAAGCCTTGCAATCTTCACTCAAGGTGACAAGGAATCTTCCAGAAAGTGGATATTTGAGAGTCAGTGTTTCTACATGTACTTGCAATCAGGCACGTACTATAGAACGAGAGGTCAAAGTATACCTAGTGTGAGTAGAAAAAAGTCATTTGAGGAGAGTGTGTCAAACCTACCAGGAATCCTAGAGCCCATTGTTGAGGAGAAAGAAAACTTATCTTCAGATTCTAGTATATTAGCAGACATGCATGGATTTGAAATTCCAAGAAGCTCGATGAACCCTTACAATGTGTGCTTAGTATTTGTGAGGACTAATAACCATGGGGCAAAGATCGAGCCAAGGATCCACACAACTAGTGCGTGGTAAAGTTTGAGACGCATACATCACTATTCATTCATAAAAAACCCATGGTTCACTACCAAGGCAATGGAAGTTATATTTCCCAAGATGGAGTGAGCTACCAAGGGGTGGATGATCCTAAAAATGAAAGTAGGAGATTAGTTGCAAGCTATGAGGTCACACAAGTGAGGACATATGATCCTTCTGTAACAATCTATAAGAGGCAGAGTGATAGCTCTCACGTGTACTATGCTACTCGTAGTAGGGGACCATTGGTGGTCATGCTTAAAGAGACCATCACCTCGCAACTAATCTCCTCAGGCTTGGATCCTGTTATTCCACGACTATGGAGTCAAGATGAAGATGATCGAATGCTTGGTGAAGAGGCCCAAGCAAAGGGAAAAGTGAGAACGATGGATGCCTCCATGCGTGTGACAAGGTGAATAATTTTTGCATATTGAACTCCCAAGTTATGCAAAAATGGATTGCAAAAAAGTATGATGAAGAAAAGGGATCAAGCACGTCAAAGATTCAGAGGAAATCATGCAACAAATAGGCTTCCATATCCTCCTGAACTTGCTCAACTCCCAACGTTCCCTTCTGGCAAATGGCTTGACCAAGCAAGCAAAGACGCTAGAAGAAATGGGGAGACAATTAGCGATGAAGAGCAAGAACTTGCTTATAGATGTGATTTCCATGTAGCATTCTTCCTTAATATTCTACTTATAACTTTTGATTCCTTTGCTAATGACATCTCTTTTAACTTACTATATCTTTATGTAAAGTATCACATATTTGGTACACTATGGTCACGTGGATGACTCTTTTGAGTGTCGAAAATAGACAAGTAAAAGACTACATTTGATTGTGGTGTAAAGGCCAGCTTTGAACAAGACCTAGAGAGTAGGTCAAGCATAAGCGATGATAGTACTATAAATAGAAAACTTGAGTACTTTGGTACCATTCAAGACATAATCAAAGTTGAGTTTAGAAAGTTCAACATGTTCATATTTGATGTTCGGTGGTTTAAGGTGGTCACTCAAGGACAAAAATCAAATCAGTACGAAGGGACAAGAGTGGATTGATTTAAGTGGACTCCACAAAGGTATGGACAGACCAAAGGGACACCTTTGAATTACCCGAACACATTGTGAGCAAATTGTCTTTAAGGTTGACCCAAGGGATCCAAGATGGCTATTCGTAATCGAAATTGCTCCATAAAAAAGACAAATCTTTATAGGTGTGGAAATAGAGGAAGTACTTGATGAACCTATAGTCCCTAATGATGGAAGTGGCTTTGTTGATGGACATGAAGAGATGAATGATGATGAGCATGATGGCATGAATGAAGAACCACAATTGCAAGAAGAACAACAACCATACAAAGAACTACATGAAGGAATTTTGATCAAGTTACAAGAATCAATGTCTAGACTACAAAATGATGACGGACCATATGAAGCAGAGATGGAAGATGAGCTAGAGATAGATGAACATCTTGCAGAAATGAACAGACCACAACTGCAATCACAACTAGAAGGTGACGACGATGACGATGAAGTCTCTCAAATAAACAATGAAGATGGGGATATATTACTAGAAATTGATGTTTTTGGAATGAGAGATCTTAATGAAGATGACAACATCGATGAAGAGCTATGATTTTCTTGGGAGACACTAAACTCTAAATGAAGAGCTATGATTTGCTACTTTTTCTTCTTTCATGAAATGTCTTTTAATTTCTTCTTTCATGAAATGCTTGAAATCATCATTAAGATCACACATGAGAGTTTGGCACTAAGTCCTTTAGTTAACAAATATTGTTGGCACTATACTGGTTCATTTTTTTCACTTCCACTGAGAGAGAGAGAGAGAGAGAGAGAGAGAGAGAGAGAGAGAGAGAGAGAGAGAGAGAGAGAGAGAGAGAGAGAGGAGGATGGTTCTATTAGTCAAAGACATTCATCCCTAATCCCAAAATAAAATAATATGAATGTCGTCCAAGACATAAAATAATAATAGAACATATTTTTAGGTTTTTCTATGGGATATATGACTACAAGAGTTGTAAGAGATCTTCAAAATATGGGGGGTAGCCTCTACAACATCTAAAATTCCCAAAAAAAATAGATTAAAATAATTTTCTTTTCTGACGACTATTTTAACATTATTTCTGCAGATCTTCTCAACGACTATTTTGACGAACTAATAGACGCTCTTTTCAATGATCATACCAATGACAAATCGGGCGTCGAAAATGAACGTTGGTAACGGAGCTTCTTCTAGTAGTGTTATGTAACTTAGAGTGAGGGAATCATCTCTTTCCTTTAATATTATGTCCTTATCCTCTAAGTTCCATCTCTCAATATTTTTATTTTATTAATCCTTTAAGTTCCTTCTCTCCACATTTTATTTGTATCTGATATATATATATATATATATATATATATATATATATATATATATATATATATATATATATATATATATATATATATATATAGAGAGAGAGAGAGAGAGAGAGAGAGAGAGAGAGATGTGTGTGTGTGTGTGTGTGTGTGTGTATATATATATATATATATATATATATATATATATATCGAGAGAGAGAGAGAGAGAGAGAGAGAGAGAGAGAGAGAGACCTATGTGGGAAGTTTTTGTAAGACACGTGAAAGAAATCAATTGAACACAATAAGCATTGAAAGAAAAATACACTCTCTTCTATTATCTCTTTCTTGCTCTTTTTTCTTGTCTTTTTGCCCTACCAACGTCGACAAAAGGCCTTAGTGTTTGTTTTCTTTCTTTACCTAGGGGAACTTTGAAGAAACAACATCATTTATACTCTATACTATATCTGAAGTAGCTTAAATTTTTCAAGGAAGGAGAGACCCTCCATGTGTCACTCACTGCTTCACTTAAAGGAAAACCTCTTTAAAATGCAAAAGGGAGAGTAAGATTGTAAGAAATAACAAACAGAGGGTTGTCATCAGAATGTAAAGTAAAAAGAATTTCCTTTTCTTTAGTACTAGAAAGTGTTTTAGTAATAGAAAATCAAAGACTTTCTACTTTACATAGAATCAATGTAGTGGTTTAAATGCACATAACAAAAAGGAGATAAATTTAGTGGAGATTATATTATTTAATGAGAATTTATATATTTGGCTTTATCTTTTCAAGAAGTTTTTTTAAAGACCAACATTGATATATTTTTTAAAAAAATTAAAGTTTTTATTTCATTAAAGAGATTGAAAAAAAAAAAGCTCGTGTGGTGTAGACTTGGGGTAGTTTCACTGTGAGAAAATGCATGCAAATAAACAAGTAGTTATCCATGTTATTGACTATGAATGAAAGAGAGAGAGAGAGAGAGATTTTCCTTTCGAGCTCATAGGGCTCCGTCTCACCGAGGACACCCTTCAACCCCTTCAAATTTCTGGGAGGGTCACTTAATATTTACGCGACTCTATCACGTGAGTACACCAGAAGGGATTATTAATTTTTTTCTCTCACATTTTCGCATACAAAAGGGTACCATAAAATGTAATTGAAAAAAATATTTACAGATTGAATTATTTGTAAAAAATTCACAAATAAGGAGTTTAAAAATAGTCCTTGAACGCACGTGGCATACAAAAATTATATATAGTGACCCTCCTGTCAAATTTCCAAGATAATATGGGTTTCTTTAAGTAATAGTGTATTTTTAAAAGGGTTGCTAATATTTTTTACCCATAGAAAATAAATAAAATTCTAAAAAAAAACCAACCCTCACATTGACACCGCAAAATAGGGAGAGAGATTGCCCACTTAACGTATCTTTTATCAATTCTTGGATATTTAGTCCTTTTTATTTTTGAGAGTTAAACAATGGGCCATGCTTAAAATCAATAAACTCACTAAATTTTGATAGGCAAAGGTGCCCATCAAAAACCAACCCCACACACACATACACACATAGAGGAGAATGTTTTAGCGTCCAACGAATGATGCATCAAAAGCAGAAGGGAGAAGAGGAGAAAGAGAGAATAATTTTTGGCCTTCAGAAGGCCACAGGAGAGTGGGTGGATAATTGGTGTACTTTTTGGTCCGTTGATTAAGATTTGTGGATTGGTGACACATGTCAGGTGAGCTTGTTTTATAATGTATATGGGTCTTTTCATCATTTCAACTTGGTCTCTTCTTTAATGCTCAACTGACTTCCTTGTTTAATAAAGGTTATATTTTCTTTTTATAATGTAAATGGGTCTTTCCATCATTGTATTTTGGTCCCTTTATTTAATGCTCACTTGACTTTTTTTGTTTTTTAAATCTTTTTTTGGTTTATAAGTTTTATAAAGGTTATATTTTCTTTTTATAATGTAAGTGTCTCTTTTCATCATTTTAAATTGGTCCCTTTATTTCATGCTCACTTGACTTTTTTAAAATCTTTTTTTAGTTTATAAATGGTCTCTTCATTTAAGGATCTAATTACTTTCTTATCAGCTTTTTGATTTAAAACATACTTTTTTCCTTGTAAATTTTCTTTTCATTTATAGACAATCTCTAACTAAAAATTTGTAAATTGTCCTTACATGAAAGAATTTTTTACCACTAAGGATTTTTTTTTTTACTTTTGATTTTGATATGCAAATGTCACCTTATTACTTTAATGCATGTATTATTAGTAGGGGTTAGCTTTTTAAAAAATCACAACTAAGATTTTTTTTTTCAAATTTTTGTTTTGATATGTAAATGTCACCTTGTTACTTTAGTGCATGTATTGTTATTAGGGATTACGTTTAGACATTTTCAATATTCATTTCTATCCTAAAAATATTATGTATTTATGTCATTTAATAGCATGCATCATTTTATTTTGTATTTTTTTTATTGATATATTTATACAAGAATTAGATCAATCCCTAAACTCTCACTAATATTTTATATGCTTTATGTTTCATAAGGGCATAAGGAAAAGAGAAGATTTTTGGTGCAATTCCTTTACCATTGAAATCAATTGTTGGATGTTCTCCATGTGGTATTTGAACGTTTTTGGATTTTAATGTGTGCACATGGGAGTGCCCCCCACTCTCACTTTGTTGGAGTCGAGGTAGCGCTCTCTCTCTCTCTCTCTCTCTCTCTCTCTCTCTCTCTCTCTTCTGTACTAGGCCGCAGTAAATCTTTACCTTGTTTTTTTAAAGATGCAAGGACAATCTAAAAAGACATTAAAGTTACACAACAAGTCTTTAACACTTGAATATCTATGGGAAGGAAGGGAGGAAGGAGAGATAAATATATGTATATGTATATATATATATATATATATATATATGTATATATATATATATATATATATATGTATATGTATATGTATATATATATGTATATGTATATATATATATATATATATACATATATATGTGTATATATGTATACATATACATATATATGTGTATATATGTATACATATACATATATATGTGTATATATATATATATATATATATGTATATATATATATATATACATATATATATATATGTATATATATATATATATACATATATATATATATATATATACACATATATATGTATATGTATACATATATACACATATATATGTATATGTATACACATATATATATATATATATATATATATATATATATATATACATATGTATATATATATATATACACACACACATACATATATATGTGTATATGTGTATGTATGTATACATAATATACATATACATACATATATATATACATACATACATACATATATATATATATATATATATATATATATATATATATATATATATATATATGAAGCAGCTTAAATTTTTAATCAAGGAAGGAGAGACCGTCCATGTGTCACTCACTGCTTCACTCAAAAGAAAACCTCTTTAAAATACAAAAGGGCGAGTAAGATTGTAAGAAATAACAAATAGCTTTTGAGGGTTGTGAGAATGTAAAGTTAAAAGAATTTACTTTTCTTTAGTGGTAGAAAGTGTTTTAGTAATAGAAAATCAAAGACTTTCTACTTACGTAGAATAAATGTAGTGGTTTAAATGCACATAATAAAAAGAGATCAATTTAGTGGAGATTTTATTATTTATAGAGAATTTATTTTTGAAAGATATATTTGGCTTTATCTTTTCAAGAGGTTTTTTTCAAGACCAATATTGATATTTTTTATTTAAAAAATCAAAG